>NW_017312149.1:0-3160 GCF_000935625.1 Nanorana parkeri
AAGTATATGGCCACGCAGAGGAGATTTCATCTATAAAAAAAATTTATGGAGAAGTAGATTCTTCGAAAAAAACATTTGTCAACGTCATTGTACTATGCGGGACGTTGTTTGATTTTGAGATTGACATTTTACATTATCTGAGAGGTTATATAGATGACAGAACAGTGATCCTTAGCCCTACTTGGGCGACAAGCATTGCTCTCATTGATAAACACCCAGAAATATTTAATTGTAGCTTGTCCTTTTGGGCCAAGTCCAGCAGAATCTCAGAACTTAGTGACTTTGCCAATGAATTCCAACCACATAAGAAGCCACAAGATGTGTTACTGGAAGAGCTGTGGATAAAAGAATTAGGTTGTTCTTCTGTAAATAAGGATAAAAATACTCAGTTTAAATATTTATATAATACTTCACTTCATGACTGCAATGGCACAGAACATATTACGGACATCCCACACTTCCTGCATGGCGGAAACGCCCACCTAGTGTATCTCGCGGTTTACTCTATGGCTGCTGCCTTACATGATATGCTTGGATTCATGAAGAGACAATTTTCTGGAAGACAGTTATATAACTTTAAACACCAGGCGAGTGCAGCCCACATAAATATTAACATATTTAAACCTTAGATGTGGTGATTGCATTTTTTTTTCACCGATATTTGAATAACACACTTTGAATACAATCATATAACAAGTAAATTTTATGGAAAAATACATAGGGGGTGATTTACTAACCTAAACGCACGCACTAGGTGCATGTGATTTTTACACAGCAAAACGTATTTATCAACCAAAAAGTCTCTAAAAGCATATTTCCACTAATGCCATATATGGAAAAATCATGCACATGATGCATATATAATGCTTCTTCACAGTTTAGGCATGAATGGTTAGCTCATGCATTTACATTCCCGCATTCATCAACGCAAGCAACACAATGTAGAGCTAATTTACACAACATCACCTTGCAATTCATGGAGGGCTTTGAACAACACACCTGCTGGGTGTGTACACACTACAAAGGTGTCTAGATTCCACCAATAGATCATGCTGGGAGGGAACACACTACAGAGGTGTATACTTGTTCGTGGCGTGTTTATAAGGTTAGTAAATCAACCCCATAGTATCAAATTTATGCCAAATTGTAATTATACCAAATATACAAATACTTTCATAAAAAAAAAAAACATTAAAAACTTTAGCATGGATCTATTAAAAAATAAATAAATAAAAACTACTAAATGTAATAAAGAGCACGACATAAAATCTCTTGAAAACCACAAAGTGAATACAAATAATTTTGACTATAAGGTATTCCCTAGAAAACAGACCTTTTGCTGTTCATATAACATTGGAATGTTAGGTTGTGTAGACTTTATTGTAGTTGTTTAATCTTAGTATAACAGGCATACTGAGAAGATGGAGTAGTGGTGGCACAGCTAGTGATGGGGTGAAATAAGTCCAGCCCTCCAGAAATTTTGTAACAAAATTTTTTTCACATTTAGATCCCGAGATCGCAGTGTTCTGAGGACTGTTTACCTGGAAACAGACAAGTGCCGAGCTCAGATACATTTGAATGTTGTTATGGTTGTGTGCCATGCTCAGAAGGAGAGATGTCCAATGTAACAGGTGCATTTTATTATTACTTTTATTAGCAGTAAATAATGATGTTAAATATATTGGAAGCGTGATCTGCTATATTTAATTTGTTTAAGGTTGGAAACTATATATTAGTGTTATATTATGTTTGATAATGTCACGGGTCACTCCTCTTCTCTAATGGCTGTTAGCAGTCCTTATACGTGGACAATGTGACACTCACATACAGTAATAAGGAGTGCTGGGAGCCCCAGACGTACACCCTCAGGGGGAGTATCCCTGATGGCCTGGGCTTACAGGAATGGTGACCTGGACTTCCTTCAGATGGACTAGGTGCGATATTTTTCTTTATATTATGTTAAAAAATGATAGCCGTCAGTCCATAGTTCCACATTAGCACACCAACATTGTAACTCATCTAATAGAGGAAGATAACAATAAACTTACTAGATGAAGCCAAACTTGTTCACTCAGCAACCATTATATGCTCTGAGATTTGACTTTATCCACTGACTACATTACTTTACATAGTTGTTGGCACCGGATGTACTACACAAGCCCACAAAAACTCAATCAAAGTACACAGGGCATGTGTAGTATTCCAATTCCATAAAAAAGAGAGAGACCAGCGCCAAAAGAAACCCTCCTGTGGCCCAAAAAGTTTCTTAAAATCCAGTACAGCTGCCCTGTTACAGATGAGGGATCCTGAATGTTGCATAAAACATAAAACAACACCGGACGCCTGTCGTGGTGCAATAAACCTTTTTTTGGTAAAAATAAGTGTACAATAAATTATACTCTGTTGCATGCGTATAGGATATGATATTATGATATTTTTTTTTTTCACATAAACAAATGGGTGGACCTCTACAATTGTATTACCCCAATTTAAATTCAAAGAAGCATTTGCTTGACAACAGAAGCAAATAATTTTGTGTACAGTAACATTAAAAATGTGAACCTCCATGAATAATGAAATACTTTTTTACTGATACCCCAAACACTTATTGGTAAAAAAAAAAAAAAAGCTTGATAAAAATAAACCTTTATAAAAATTAAAAGTTGCCTTCGCTATACCTTCCGATGCTTCTGGGAGGTGCCAGTGACATCATCATGCCTCACCGCTGACGGCAAGGAGAAACAACAAGTCTTGCCAGACCTCAGCAGCCAACGACAGAGGGGAAATACAAATCCCAGCAGAGCTCACGGCAGTAGTGGAGCAGAATAGTCGTAGTTAAGTTGCTATTCTTTTGAATCCACAGGCAGAGCCTCTGGTCTGTCCAGTCAGAGGGAAGAACGCCAGCTTAGCCCTCCCACAGACCTTACAAATGTGCTGGGGGTGCAGGCACGAGTGGGCAGGGAAGGGGCAGTAAACAGGCTGTTGCTGAGCAACTAGCCTCACCCACCCCATGTCATATGACCAAACAAGCACTTTCGGGACCGGGACAGCCTGATGAAGGGACCCTGTGCGGTCCCGAAAGTGCTTGTTTGGTCATATGACAAAAATCTTCAAGACTAGAAGCTTTTGCTATCTTAAAAGGACTGGTGTGCTGGTGACA
>NW_017312150.1:0-445 GCF_000935625.1 Nanorana parkeri
TTTATGTAGGAAGGAGAAGTCCAGCTCTTGGGATGAGGTGGAATAGACTTCCCTGAAGAGATCAGTTTTCAGGGATCTGGATACCTGGACATATTGGGGTAGGGAGTTCCAGAGGATGGGAGAGACTCCTGAAGGTCACCATGGGGGGGGAGGAGAGAAGAGGACGGTTTGGGTGATAGTTTGAGGTGAGGTTGGTGATGTAGCTCGGGGAAGTATTTGACATTTTTACTCATTGGGTGATTGGAAGTCAGTGGAGGGATTGGCAGGGATGGGGCGGATGGATCACCTGAGAGGGTATTGGCAGAGCAGGGATGGAGGGATCACCAGAGGGGGAGGGATTGGCAGAGCAGGGATGGAGGGATCACCGGAGGGGGAGGGATTGGCAGAGCAGGGATGGAGGGATCACCGGAGGGGGGATTGTCAGAGATGGGGGGGCAGGCGTGGC
>NW_017312150.1:1719-3159 GCF_000935625.1 Nanorana parkeri
CAGGGATGGGGCGGAGGGATCACGGGGGGGGGGATTGGCAGAGATGGGGCGGAGGGATCACCGGAGGGGGGATTGGCAGAGATGGGAGGAGGGATCACCGGAGGGGGGATTGGCAGAGATGGGAGGAGGGATCACTGGAGGGGGGATTGGCAGAGATGGGGCGGAGGGGTCTCCTTGCATACTCCTGACTCCATCTGTAGAGGTCGCTGAGCTTGCAGAGAATGGCGGTGTCTGGAAACCAGAGGCGGGCTGAATGGAGCTTGTCCGCATTCCTGATAGGCCGGCCGCTGGTGCCAGAGTTTTCATCTAACTTTATTGTTGCAGACATGGACACTGACACACCGCCTGGAGCCTCCCCCTCTAAGAACAGGCTTAGACAATAGCCCATCTCTAGGACTAAACCCACTGAAACGTCACAGGAGGACGCATGTCCGGAACAATAAAGTTTTATGAAAACACTGACATCAGGTCTTTTCCGATCTTTGTTTTCGGGTGTCCCCATGTATGACCGGGTCTGAGGGGGGAACTCCATGTGTCAGCCGATCATATCTAGATTCTGATGCTTGTCACCTGAATCCAAAATGACATCTGTGATGTGATTGGCCGCTAAGAGCGACCCGGAGCGTTCTGCCCGCCCCATAGATGAGGAGGACCGCGCAGGACCTGTGTATCTGTGTTACATAATGTTTACATGTCCCAAACTAATGTCTTTTATTTCTTTATCTCTCTCGTTTTTATGTTTTGCTATTGCCTGATCCCTCTCCCTTCATCCCTACCTCCCTCTCCCCCATTTCTTCCTTCATCCCTACCTCCCTTACCCCCATTCCTTCCTTCATCCCTACCTCCCTCTCCCCCCATTCCTTCCTTCATCCCTACCTCCCTTACCCCCATTCCTTCCTTCATCCCTACCTCCCTCTCCCCCCATTCCTTCCTTCATCCCTACCTCCCTCTCCCCCATTCCTTCCTTCATCCCTACCTCCCTCTCCCCTATTCCTTCCTTCATCCCTACCTCCCTTCCTTCATCCCTACCTCCCTCTCCCCCATTCCTCCCTCCATTCCTTCCTTCCTACCTCCCTCTCCCCCATTCCTTCCTTCATCCCTACCTCCATTCCTTCATCCCTACCTCCCTCTCCCCCATTCCTTCCTTCATCCCTACCTCCATTCCTTCATCCCTACCTCCCTCTCCCCCATTCCTTCCTTCATCCCTACCTCCATTCCTTCATCCCTACCTCCCTCTCCCCCATTCCTTCCTTCATCCCTACCTCCATTCCTTCATCCCTACCTCCCTCTCCCCCATTCCTCCCTTCATTCATTCCTTCCTTCCCTCCATTCCTTCTTCCCTACCTTTCTCTCCTTCCTTCCCCCCTCTCTTCCTCCCCATCCTTCCTCCTTCCCCTCCCTTCATCCCTCCCTTCATCCCTCCCTCCCTCCCTTCATCCC
>NW_017312151.1:0-3155 GCF_000935625.1 Nanorana parkeri
TGCCAGCTCTGGTTCTGTACACCTAGAGGAAGGGGTGCCAGTTCTGTTACACGCTGAACATGATCAGAAAAGTGACCTCAGCGTTCCATTCACTGATCTAGATCATCGGTTCTCAGCCTGTGTAACCTCGGGACGCACATTTGTCCTCGGTCATTAAGTCGCACTGCATTGGAACGCACGGCATTGGGGTACTGCGCATTCCGGCGCAGGCGTAGGAACTGTGGGTTGGAGGTGTGATTGCATGATACAATGCGTTTATCATTACTATGCGATTTCTTGCACTGTACTAGTGTGAGCACGCCCTCAGAACACGGATACAATCCGACACATTTACAGACATTCTGAGACACAGACACACTCCAAAAATGTTTTAATTTAATTTGTTTAAGGTCCCCCCAGTCTCCCAACCTTATGAGAACTGGAGCTGAGCCTCAGCCTGGGGTCATTGTGGGCTGCTGTGCTGTGACGGAGCTCCATCCATATGTGCAATGCTGGTACAGCTCCCTTGCGCGGCCTGTAGAGGTGCCGGGAGCCAGAATCTGATGTCACCATGCCACATCTTATAGGACATGTGAGGGAGCTGTAAGCAATGCTCGGCCCTTCCCCCGATCCCATCCCACCTCAAGCTGACACTCGGCGCCGGGCAGTATATTGTGAATGGCGGCTCGGGGTGAGAACTGACAGCGCTGCGCTAGGGGGAGGAGCCTCTCACCTAGGAAAGTGGAAGGCATGCGACGACCCACCAGGTGAGAACCAAGGATCTAGGAGGTCCCCTCCCCCCACATCTAATTGCCCTGTCTGGGGGTCTGTGCAGAAATGATATAATAATCTGCCTCATACATTGTATTCTAGTTGCGGTCACCATCCCGCGTGTCCCCCCAACAGCCGCAGCAATGGATGACGAGGAAGATTACGACTTTAGCAGCACCCCACCGAGGCCGCTCGCCACCTTTCACGGTGCGTTTATATTCCTTTTACAGTTCATGTGAAGAGGACACGAGACAAAATGATTATTATACATGTATGTAGCGCTGACATATACCATAGTGCTGAGAACACTGAGCCAGTCACATCAGTCTCTGTACAGAGGAGCTTACACTCTACTGTCCCCTCCCCCCCTGTCACACACTATAATTATACATGTATGTAGCGCTGACATATACCATAGTGCTGAGAACACTGAGCCAGTCACATCAGTCTCTGTACAGAGGAGCTTACACTCTACTGTCCCCTCCCCCCCTGTCACACACTATAATTATACATGTATGTAGCGCTGACATATACCATAGTGCTGAGAACACTGAGCCAGTCACATCAGTCTCTGTACAGAGGAGCTTACACTCTACTGTCCCCTCCCCCCCTGTCACACACTATAATTATACATGTATGTAGCGCTGACATATACCATAGTGCTGAGAACACTGAGCCAGTCACATCAGTCTCTGTACAGAGGAGCTTACACTCTACTGTCCCCTCCCCCCCTGTCACACACTATAATTATACATGTATGTAGCGCTGACATATACCATAGTGCTGAGAACACTGAGCCAGTCACATCAGTCTCTGTACAGAGGAGCTTACACTCTACTGTCCCCTCCCCCCCTGTCACACACTATAATTATACATGTATGTAGCGCTGACATATACCATAGTGCTGAGAACACTGAGCCAGTCACATCAGTCTCTGTACAGAGGAGCTTACACTCTACTGTCCCCTCCCCCCCTGTCACACACTATAATTATACATGTATGTAGCGCTGACATATACCATAGTGCTGAGAACACTGAGCCAGTCACATCAGTCTCTGTACAGAGGAGCTTACACTCTACTGTCCCCTCCCCCCCTGTCACACACTATAATTATACATGTATGTAGCGCTGACATATACCATAGTGCTGAGAACACTGAGCCAGTCACATCAGTCTCTGTACAGAGGAGCTTACACTCTACTGTCCCCTCCCCCCCTGTCACACACTATAATTATACATGTATGTAGCGCTGACATATACCATAGTGCTGAGAACACTGAGCCAGTCACATCAGTCTCTGTACAGAGGAGCTTACACTCTACTGTCCCCTCCCCCCCTGTCACACACTATAATTATACATGTATGTAGCGCTGACATATACCATAGTGCTGAGAACACTGAGCCAGTCACATCAGTCTCTGTACAGAGGAGCTTACACTCTACTGTCCCCTCCCCCCCTGTCACACACTATAATTATACATGTATGTAGCGCTGACATATACCATAGTGCTGAGAACACTGAGCCAGTCACATCAGTCTCTGTACAGAGGAGCTTACACTCTACTGTCCCCTCCCCCCCTGTCACACACTATAATTATACATGTATGTAGCGCTGACATATACCATAGTGCTGAGAACACTGAGCCAGTCACATCAGTCTCTGTACAGAGGAGCTTACACTCTACTGTCCCCTCCCCCCCTGTCACACACTATAATTATACATGTATGTAGCGCTGACATATACCATAGTGCTGAGAACACTGAGCCAGTCACATCAGTCTCTGTACAGAGGAGCTTACACTCTACTGTCCCCTCCCCCCCTGTCACACACTATAATTATACATGTATGTAGCGCTGACATATACCATAGTGCTGAGAACACTGAGCCAGTCACATCAGTCTCTGTACAGAGGAGCTTACACTCTACTGTCCCCTCCCCCCCTGTCACACACTATAATTATACATGTATGTAGCGCTGACATATACCATAGTGCTGAGAACACTGAGCCAGTCACATCAGTCTCTGTACAGAGGAGCTTACACTCTAATGTCCCCTCCCCCCCTGTCACACACTATAATTATACATGTATGTAGCTCTGACATGTGCAGTATTGTTTGTTGCAGAGTCTCCGGCGCTCCGTTCTGATCCGGTGACAGAATTCGGCAACATTGAGTGTAAGAGATTCCAATAATAAATGGGGCGGTCGGGTGACGCGTTGGCGGGTTCCGCATGCGGTTATTTGCACGTCTATGTGCGTTTCCTGGACTTGAAGATCCACGTACATGCAGAGACCTCGAGGTCAATGGACATAACACAACATGCTTCTGCTGTGCGTTTCCTGGCACTTCTATTGAAGTCTATGGGGGGAATAAGAGCTCGTGTATGTCACGGAACCCCTGAATCC
>NW_017312152.1:0-1536 GCF_000935625.1 Nanorana parkeri
AAGCACTTTCACTAAGTGAATGAGTTACAAATGGCTGACAAATTAGCCAGTTAGAGATTCCTTATGAAGTAAATACATTTGAATTGTGCGAGATGTATGGATGTGATCTCTGTAGCTTGCTCGATTAAAGATTGGCAGTGTCCCTGTAAAAAAAACATCACAAATAAGAAAATATTTAAATGAAAACATGACAAAGTAAAACAACACAGGCCAAATCTAGAATAAAATTTAAGATGTCAAATTGTGCCTAAAGCTGACCATACACTATACAATCTGATGGTACAATCTCCTTTAGATCTACCTTCAACTATGAAGTACAAGACTTGACTTGATACAAATTATATGTAATTATATTATAGGTTTGCCCTCTATAGGGATGAGCTCAGGTTCAAACCAAACCCTGTCAAACCTGAGCTCTTCTGAACCCAGAAGGAAGCCCCTTCCTCTGTCACCCAATCAGCTGCGTTCCGGAATCCCCTGTCTGCAGCTGCAGGTAAGCAAAGGGGTAGGATGCAGTGACATCATGGACCTTATATGGTCACATGGCTATATTTGGTCAATTACATTGTTGTCAGTGATGTCAGAACAAGTATCCCTCCTCTGTGTTTAAATGCAGCTGTGTGGGCACGGAATTCCCATGGCCCACCATTGGATTGGGAGAGTGGCCCCATCAGGGTTCTGAAGAGCTTGGACCGGGTTCGGTTAGAACCTGAGCTCATCCATAGTCCTCATGCTACACAGTTATGTTAAATATAAGACAAACTGTACCGATTGTACAATCATATTGTATAGTGTATTGCCATCTTAAAAGAACAGCATTATGTAAAGATATATTATAGATATATTATTCTCTCAATACATGAGTTGAATCATGTAGGAATTCCACAGCAGGCGATTATTTGTGCAATTCTGCCGGTGATCATCTAGTAAACAACCAGCATTACTCCATGTTTACACGTCCATGCTCTTTTAGCCACATGAGATCTAGACCTAATGAAAACATGTCGGCAGTCAGCAGGTCACACATGCGTTGTCGCCCTGCAAGGAAACAGCTCCTACCGATGTCTCCCATCAGAGGGCTCCTGAGAGCCGCCGGGGCGGTGAAGGGCGCTGCACCCGTTTCCATGACAACATCGAATTACACTGCTCCGTGACCCGCATTCGGCAGCCCCCTTATCGGACGTTGACGTCAATCGAAGCGCAATGGCTGTTGGGGAATGTAGTTCTTTCCTGCAAGCGTCACGTGACATCTATTCTCTCCTTTTTAGTGTTGTGCAAGGGGGAAAGTGTCTACTAAGCTACAACGGTGCAATGTATTATTAATTACAATAGGACAAACCAGGTTTTACACTAACCAGGAACTGTATATGTGTGTATTACATTGTGTTATAACATACGTGTACAATATTTATATTCACATTTCACATTAGTAACAAGAGATATTGTCAGGTTGGGACCCACTGGTACGGTACCAGTGCAGTTAGCTGTGTATGTTCATTTCATTAACCAGTTGACATCCGCGGTGTTAAACCCCCT
>NW_017312152.1:2847-3155 GCF_000935625.1 Nanorana parkeri
GTTTTTTTACTACGGGCGGACGGCAAGAGGTTAAAGAAACACATTTATGTGAATAGGCTGCCGATGTACCACAACTGACTGAAATTCGCTCTTGCACCAAGTTTGGGGAATGCAGCACCCGCAACATACTGTTGTGCAGTAAAGCATTTTGCGGTGCCCTGTAACGAAGGTGCTTTGGGGTGCCGTTACAATGAATGCAATGCAGCACATGTAACCTGCATTACTGCATTGGCTATTTATTTTTGGCTGTACTCCAGGAAGTTATAAAAAAAAAACCTCCCCTCACCACAAGGGTTAAATGTTAATTG
>NW_017312153.1:0-3151 GCF_000935625.1 Nanorana parkeri
ACAGCACAGCCCCGCCCACTCATATACACACAGCACAGCCCACTCATGTACACACAGCACAGCCCCGCCCACTCATATACACACAGCACAGCCCCGCCCACTCATATACACACAGCGTCATCACCACATGGGGGCAGTCGGCAGTATTACCTGAAGTGCAGCAATCCAGCCTTCCCATTGGTCGTCTCCTCTTCAGGGAAGAGCAGGAGTGGAGGACTCGCCGGCTGGGACAAATAGTGCTTCAGAGACTCCAACAACTGAGACCGGCTCCCAGGGGCCCCTAACTCCAGGAACCCGCGGGCCCAGCACAGGAAACCAGGGGGACACGAGACAGAGGACTGAGAAAAGAGAACACGGGAACTCCCATTAATATCAGCACCATAGAGACCCTCATAGCACGGGGCCCCCCACCGTACAGGGCCCCCCCCCCACAGTACGGAGCCCCTCAAGATGTGGACACTCACAGCACGGGGGCCCCCAACAGCACGGGGCGAGGACACTCACCGAGCTGCAGGGTGCGATGAGGCCGATGGCGTTGTGATCGAAGCGCGTCCTGTGATTGGAGACGTAGATCTTGACGGACGGGTCCCGCCTCCCAGACTCTCCGGTGACCACACCCAGAACTGCGCGAAACAACGCGGGATGATGACTCAGCTTCCAATATGGCGTCCGTTATTACCCCTCCCAACAACACAAGCCACGCCCCCTCCAACACCACAAGCCACGCCCCTTCCTACAACACCCCTACCTCCAACCACACCACTATATCCCCCACCCACCATGTCTGTCAACCCCCTTACAGTGTTCCAGGCTCCTCCCACAATCTGTGATTTCACAGCATTCTCTGCATGTTCCCAGCTCCTCCCACAATGTGATTTCCCAGCATTCTCTGCGTGTACCCGGTCTGAGGTCCTCTATCCTCAGTGTTCCCAGCTCCTCCCACAATGCGATTTCCCAGCATTCTCTGCGTGTACCCGGTCTGAGGTCCTCTATCCTCAGTGTTCCCAGCTCCTCCCACAATGCGATTTCCCAGCATTCTCTGCGTGTACCCGGTCTGAGGTCCTCTATCCTCAGTGTTCCCGGCTCCTCCCACAATGTGATTTCCCAGCATTCTCTACGTGTACCCGGTCTGAGGTCCTCTATCCTCAGTGTTCCCGGCTCCTCCCACATTCTGAGATTTCCCAGCATTCTCTGCATGTTCCCAGCTCCTCCCACAATGTGATTTCCCAGCATTCTCTGCGTGTACCCGGTCTGAGGTCCTCTATCCTCAGTGTTCCTGGCTCCTCCCACAATCTGATTTCCCAGCATTCTCTGCATGTTCCCAGCTCCTCCCACAATGCGATTTCCCAGCATTCTCTGCGTGTACCCGGTCTGAGGTCCTCTATCCTCAGTGTTCCCAGCTCCTCCCACAATGCGATTTCCCAGCATTCTCTGCGTGTACCCGGTCTGAGGTCCTCTATCCTCAGTGTTCCCGGCTCCTCCCACATTCTGAGATTTCCCAGCATTCTCTGCATGTTCCCAGCTCCTCCCACAATGTGATTTCCCAGCATTCTCTGCGTGTACCCGGTCTGAGGTCCTCTATCCTCAGTGTTCCCGGCTCCTCCCACAATCTGATTTCCCAGCATTCTCTGCGTGTACCCGGCTCCTCCCACAATCAGGGTCATGAGACCTGTACACACAGCAGTGAAAGGACAATGTCCTGTATATATCGGAGAACCCCTCCCCCACATTGCTGTCAGCGCATTCCCCGATCCTCACACTGACAGGTCGTCCTGATGGCGGAGCTCGGTGGCCGGTACTGAACCTTCCTATAGACACGGACGGGCACTGCGCCCCCCTATAGACGGGGTGACAAGTCCGCTTCCCTCGGGCTCACCTCTCTCCACTTCGGATCCGCCATTCTTCCCACTGACGCGCCGCCAGCTGATTGGCTCATCCAAGATAGCGCAGGGCATCATGGGTGCGCAACCAAAATCTGCCGCTAGAGGACAAAATAAATCCGCTCCGCCGCCATTT
Source organism: Nanorana parkeri (assembly GCF_000935625.1). Taxonomy (NCBI): domain Eukaryota; kingdom Metazoa; phylum Chordata; class Amphibia; order Anura; family Dicroglossidae; genus Nanorana; species Nanorana parkeri. Next base: position 2,017 of record NW_017312153.1, read on the forward strand.
TCTCGGAGACAAGATGAGCTCCGCCCATGCATTGTTTCTAATGACATGTAGGCTCCACCCACCGGCTCCTACGTTCGTTCCTAAAACAATCCGCGCTCCGCCCATCGCTGCCAGATCGGCATGGGGGCGGGGCTACCTAGGCTAGCGCATGTGAATGGTGAGGTGACAAGGCAAGTGGGAGGAGTCAGCGTGGTCCGTGTGACGTGCAGAAATCTCATAGCTCCGGAGAAGTGATATCAATTCGTTCAAATCTACAATGACGTCACTTGCAAGCAGAGATTTCGACGACATAGCGTTTAGTGCGCGCATCCGCAGAGATTGTCAGTGAGGGCGGAAGTGGTTGTCAGTAAGGGCGGAAGTGGCTGTTAGTGACGGAGGAAGTGGCTGTCAGTGAGGGCGGAAGTTGTTTTTTTTTCCAGGCGGAAGTTTATGTCAGTGAGGGCGGAAGACATGGAAGATCAATCAGCCTCCCAGAAGTGACACCCTGTAGGATGTGTGTGTGTGAGGGGGAGTACAGAGGTGTGTAGAGGGGGAAGCAATATTCCACCGTGCAGCCAATCAGAAGTCATCTCCCAGTGGTCAGGTTATAAGGTGAGATTTGATTGGTTGGTGAAGGGTCATCACAGCCCTAGCAAACAATTCCAGCACACCGTCCTCTTGGACCCCCTATGACAATAATACTTCCCTGGCTGTCATGCTGATCCTCAGGCTTGGGGCAAGTATAACCATAGTTTTCACTTACTACATGCTTGTACCCCAGAGGACCATCCCATCCCCCACCTTCTATGATGTGCTGGGGGAAGAGGAGGAGAGAGCGCGTGTGAAAAACCCAGGACGGGGATGTGGGAGAGGACGAGGATGACCATGTGATTGCGGAGTCCTCCCAGGAGGAGGATGACCATGTGATTGCGGAGTCCTCCCAGGAGGAGGATGGAGGTCTGGAGCAGAACCCGTTTGATGGCCTCCCCTTCTCCTCGCGGTATTTCCAGTTGCTGGGGCGACGGCGCTTGTTGCCGGTCTGGGGGGTGAAGTATCAGGTGATGGAGAGTCTGCAGAGCAACAACATCGTCATGGTGACCGGAGAGCCCGGATCAGGGCGGAGCACACAGGTGACCGTCATCTCCATCCTTCTACC
>NW_017312154.1:0-3149 GCF_000935625.1 Nanorana parkeri
GTGACTGGACGGTCACTGTGGGGTTCTGGTCATGTGACTGGTCTGTTACTGTGGGGTTCTGGCCATGTGACTGGACGGCCACTGTGGGGTTCTGGTCATGTGACTGGACTGTTACTGTGGGGTTCTGGTCATGTGACTGGACTGTTACTGTGGGGTTCTGGTCATGTGACTGGACGGTCACTGTGGGGTTCTGGTCATATGACTGGACGGTCACTGTGGGGTTCTGGTCATGTGACTGGATGGTCACTGTGGGGCTCTGGTCATGTGACTGGACGGTCACTGTGGGGTTCTGGTCATGTGACTGGACTGTTACTGTGGGGTTCTGGTCATGTGACTGGACGGTCACTGTGGGGTTCTGGTCATGTGACTGGACTGTCACTGTGGGGTTCTGGTCATGTGACTGGACGGTCACTGTGGGGTTCTGGTCATGTGACTGGACGGTCACTGTGGGGTTCTGGTCATGTGACTGGACTGTCACTGTGGGGTTCTGGTCATGTGACTGGACGGTCACTGTGGGGTTCTGGTCATGTGACTGGACTGTCACTGTGGGGTTCTGGTCATGTGACTGGACTGTCACTGTGGGGTTCTGGTCATGTGACTGGATGGTCACTGTGGGGTTCTGGTCATGTGACTGGACGGTCACTGTGGGGTTCTGGTCATATGACTGGACGGTCACTGTGGGGTTCTGGTCATGTGACTGGACTGTCACTGTGGGGTTCTGGTCATGTGACTGGACGGTCACTGTGGGGTTCTGGTCATGTGACTGGACTGTCACTGTGGGGTTCTGGTCATGTGACTGGACTGTCACTGTGGGGTTCTGGTCATGTGACTGGACGGTCACTGTGGGGTTCTGGTCATGTGACTGGACTGTCACTGTGGGGTTCTGGTCATGTGACTGGACTGTCACTGTGGGGTTCTGGTCATGTGACTGGACGGTCACTGTGGGGTTCTGGTCATGTGACTGGACGGTCACTGTGGGGTTCTGGTCATGTGACTGGACTGTCACTGTGGGGTTCTGGTCATGTGACTGGACTGTCACTGTGGGGTTCTGGTCATGTGACTGGACGGTCACTGTGGGGTTCTGGTCATGTGACTGGACGGTCACTGTGGGGTTCTGGTCATGTGACTGGACTGTCACTGTGGGGTTCTGGTCATGTGACTGGACGGTCACTGTGGGGTTCTGGTCATGTGACTGGACGGTCACTGTGGGGTTCTGGTCATGTGACTGGACGGTCACTGTGGGGTTCTGGTCATATGACTGGATGGTCACTGTGGGGTTCTGGTCATGTGACTGGACTGTCACTGTGGGGTTCTGGTCATGTGACTGGACTGTCACTGTGGGGTTCTGGTCATATGACTGGATGGTCACTGTGGGGTTCTGGTCATGTGACTGGACTGTCACTGTGGGGTTCTGGTCATGTGACTGGACTGTCACTGTGGGATTCTGGTCATGTGACTGGACTGTCACTGTGGGGTTCTGGTCACGTGACTGGATGGTCCTGGACACCCGTGGACTCACCTAGAAGCAGCAGGGTGAGTCCGTTCAGAACCGCTCCGACATATGTGAGGAGGTAAAGGAGGACTAAGAACTAAGAGAGAAGAGAGAAGGGTCAGCCAGCGAGTCCCGAGAGACTGTCATCCCGTCTACTCTATGGTTCCTCCCTCCTGGCGTCCCCATGTCATGTGACGCCTTCTCTCCCCTGAGGAAGATAACATTAGTGAAACGTGTTGGGAACATTGATCACATATGTAGAGGAGGGCGGGAGATGGTGTGTTCCGCTCACACATGATGCGTGTGTTCTGGGGTCACCTCAAGAAACCCCAATTCTGTGTTTCCACTAGACTGAGCAACGTGCAGAGGACACGACGACGGCCTACAGCCCCGCCCCCCGCTGAGGATTCTGGGACACGGCTTGGAGGAGGTCGGACAATCCTTGGAGAACTCTGCTGTATTGGCACCGGGAGGTCATGTGACCCGCACCAGCATAGGGGACCTTTCTATCAGCAACATTCGTTCTCCCGAAATCTGGGAGACACCCCGGACTTTTCCCCCCTTCCTGTGTCACCCCGTCACAGGACACTCCCCCCCCCCGGCCCGCCCCTGAGTGTGAATGATTGGAGGGGGTGGTGGGAAATCAAGCGCGCCCTGTCCTCCATGGACAGACGCCTCCTGTGCCCAGCGGGTGATCCGGCCCCGGACATGGACGATGGTGATGAAGAAAAGCGATTGGATTGTGGCCGCCTTTAAAGGGGGAAAAATGGCCCCCCTGTGTCCCGGGGTCTACAATGGCCCCCCTGTGTCCCGGGGTCTACAATGGCCCCCCTGTGTCCCGGGGTCTACAATGGCCCCCTTGTGTCCCGGGGTCTACAATGGCCGTCCTGTGTCCCGGGGTCTACAATGGCCGTCCTGTGTCCCGGGGTCTACAATGGCCCCCCTGTGTCCCGGGGTCTACAATGGCCCCCCTGTGTCCCGGGGTCTACAATGGCCCCCCTGTGTCCCGGGGTCTACAATGGCCCCCCTGTGTCCCGGGGTCTACAATGGCCCCCCTGTGTCCCGGGGTCTACAATGGCCCCCCTGTGTCCCGGGGTCTACAATGGCCCCCCTGTGTCCCGGGGTCTACAATGGCCCCCCTGTGTCCCGGGGTCTACAATGGCCCCCCTGTGTCCCGGGGTCTACAATGGCCCCCCTGTGTCCCGGGGTCTACAATGGCCCCCCTGTGTCCCGGGGTCTACAATGGCCCCCCTGTGTCCCGGGGTCTACAATGGCCCCCCTGTGTCCCGGGGTCTACAATGGCCCCCCTGTGTCCCGGGGTCTACAATGGCCCCCCTGTGTCCCGGGGTCTACAATGGCCCCCCTGTGTCCCGGGGTCTACAATGGCCCCCCTGTGTCCCGGGGTCTACAATGGCCCCCCTGTGTCCCGGGGTCTACAATGGCCCCCCTGTGTCCCGGGGTCTACAATGGCCCCCCTGTGTCCCGGGGTCTACAATGGCCCCCCTGTGTCCCGGGGTCTACAATGGCCCCCCTGTGTCCCGGGGTCTACAATGGCTCCCCTGTGTCCCGGGGTCTACAATGGCCCCCCTGTGTCCCGGGGTCTACAATGGCAGTCATGTGTCCCGGGGTCTACAATGGCCCCCCTGTGTCCCGGGGT
>NW_017312154.1:3637-3895 GCF_000935625.1 Nanorana parkeri
TGTGTCCCGGGGTCTACAATGGCCCCCCTGTGTCCCGGGGTGGGTGTTACCTTCAGGGACTCCTTCGTGTCCTTCACCAGGAAGAGAGCGCACAGCGTGGAGAGAGCGCTAAAGAAGAGAACCAGTAACCGCGCCGCCAACGCTTCAACCTGCTGCGCCGGGAGGAGGGGCTCCATATCCAGGTACTTCCTGTACACAGAGAACCCCAAATATTACAGGGACCCCCCAATATACACACCACACCCCCTAATATACAAA
>NW_017312155.1:0-1065 GCF_000935625.1 Nanorana parkeri
AAGCTTTTAAAGCGTCACTTATGGTCAATTTTGGGCATGGTCATTTTTTCCGATTTTGCGGGTGTGCGCAATTTTAAAGCATGACATGTTTGGTGTCTATTTACCCGACGTAACCCCGTCTTTTTATATTTTACCAAAAATATGGGTGATAAATGGGTGTGGTTACTGGGGGTGTGGCCACTAAAGGGTGTGGCCACTGAGGGGAGGTCACTGAGGGGCGCTGTAAAGCTTTCTCTCACAGGGCGCCTAAAGGCCTAAGGCCGGCCCTGAGTGAAGCCAGTGGGGAGGGTGGGGGGTTGAGCAGGGAGTACTGCGGGGATTCATGGAGAAGTTGGAGCCTGTGCCGCCTCTCTTCTACCAGCCAAGCTGCGGCTGTGTTGGCCTCCTGGCACCCCTTTTGCCATGGTGCCCTGTGGTCGCCATGGCAACAGGGGCGAGAGGGTCCAGCCAGGCCATGGTAGCTATAGCCCTGGGTATGCAGTGTAATGGACAGGTATGCAGTGTAAACCCAAAGCAGGCACACAATGTAATAGAGAGGTATGCTTTGCAATTTACAGGTATACAGGGAGTAATATACAGGTATTGCTTGTAATAGACAGGTACACAGTGTAATAGAGAAATTCTGTACCTTGAATGTGCTGGTTGATGACACTCTCCATCCGCTCCAGCCTCTCTATTATCCTCAAGGTGTCCCCCTTTTCTTTAGGCTCCAGCATGTTGATGTCGGGAGCACATAGAGGCCGGCCATGCAGTTGGTCACCCAGCCCACATAGAACAGGCACCGGATGTTACCCAACCCGCTCAGGACACCAGCAGTTTGGTTTTCCTTGCAGACACCATCCTCAGCTGACTCCATAGAGCCTGACACTGCCAGGACCCCCTCCACTCTGACCGCCTCTTCTAATCGCACAGGCTAGCAGACAGACACAGCGGGTCACACCGAGCCGCAGATATTTAATAATTTGATGTATGCGTTGCTATTCATGGACATTTTCAGCACCCTTCTCCTCCACACAAGGGGTATCCGGTAAGGAGCGCAGCAGTACCCTCAACTGACACCAAGCC
>NW_017312155.1:2383-3148 GCF_000935625.1 Nanorana parkeri
AACGCGCGTTTTTCGCGCGTTTTTTTTTTACCGCGAATCGCTGTAAAAAAACGCAAGAAAAACGTGCATATTCAATCCGCCTAGGTGTGAACCCAGCCTTACAGTCACTGAATGAATTATCGCAAATAAGCTTCTTGCCTTCCAAATGATTAAAACAGACCTCTGTCAAATCCCTTCAGAGGTGGATGGGGTGCCGGTGGCTCAGGTTGGGGTGCTGCCTCAGTCAGGGGCAGTCTGACACCTCGCTCTCTGAATGGAGGCGGAGCCTGAGTCCGCCCGGGAAACACTACCCTCCCCTAACTGACCAACCTGGGGCAGCTGCCCATGGCAACCAATCAGCTTCTATATTTATTTACAAAGCTGAATTGAACAAACTGATGAGATAAGATAATACATTACTATGGGCAACTGCTCCAGATTACGTCTGCTGCAGTTTTCATAAATCTCCCCCGTGTGTTTAATAAAAGGCCGGGTATATATAGGAGTACAACTTTTAGAAACTGTCACCAAAAGAAAAAAAAAAACTTTTACTGTTTTTTACACACATAAATATATCAGGAGCGTCCTCCAAATATAGGACACATTGCAGGGAGGAGGGACGGTCCCTGAAGAATGCAGACATCCCAACCTGCAAAAGGGAGGTGCCCTTCTCATTTCAGGGAGGTACCTTCTTTGTTTTTTTTTATTTTGACAGCGGCCGTCGGCCACCGTCTCAAAGAAAGGTATACGCTCATTCTATGACACCATGTTCACCCTCTTTACACA
>NW_017312156.1:0-3147 GCF_000935625.1 Nanorana parkeri
ACACTTAAGAACCCGATTGGCCCCGACGAGGTTTTGTTTACACAAGTTAGAGAACTGAGGGGGAGATGCCGCGCCCATTAACTCTTCACTGCCCGGAACGTATAACGAGGAGTAACCCATAATAACCCCAAATGAGTTCAACCGCCTCACATCCCATAATATTCCTTCCGTAGTCACCCCTTCCGGCATCCTGGAAGAACTTCCTTAGACAAATGGCATCACCCCCCCAATCTATCACTGCGGTCACACTGGTCACAGCGGTCACTGAGGTCACACTGGTCACTGAGGTCACAGCGGTCACTGAGGTCACACTGGTCACAGCGGTCACTGAGGTCACACTGGTCACAGCGGTCACACTGGTCACACTGGTCACAGCGGTCACACTGGTCACACAGGTCACACTGGTCACACTGGTCACAGCGGTCACACTGGTCACACTGGTCACAGCGGTCACACTACTGTGCACGCTGGTCACGCGTGTCACAGCGGTCACTGAGGTCACACTGGTCACTGAGGTCACAGCGGTCACTGAGGTCACAGCGGTCACAGCGGTCACACTGGTCACACTGGTCACAGCGGTCACAGCGGTCACACTGGTCACAGCGATCACACTGGTCACACTGGTCACAGCGGTCACAGCGGTCACAGCGGTCACAGCGGTCACACTGGTCACAGCGGTCACTGAGGTCACAGCGGTCACACTGGTCACACTGAGGTCACACTTGTCACTGAGGTCACAGCGGTCACACTGGTCACTGAGGTCACACTGGTCACTGAGGTCACAGCGGTCACACTGGTCACCCTGGTCACTGAGGTCACAGTGGTCACACTGGTCACAGCGGTCACACCGGTCTACTCACATACAGTCAAATTGAGAAGTGTCTCCCAGAAGAGACAGGAAGTCAGTGCAGAGGGTGACGGAGGGGTGACACGTTCTCTTCCAGTGGCGCACGGACATTATTTTTGGGAGAACGAGTGGCGATTATTCATATGTAAATATCACAGGTGAGACTATTCTCTGGGGGGGGAGGGGGGGAAGGGGGGCAGTGGCCCCGATCTTCATTTAGTTTTTATTCAACATGTTTCACAATACAGGTGATGGAAATCTCAGGTGCAGGACCCGTACAATGTGTCAGAGGACAAAACAACCAAAGAATACACGGCCACAGGCCCAATATCTGCGCAGATGTATCATAAGCCAATCCTGAGACGCCAGGGGCCCCTACAATGCTCGGGTCCCAACAAAGTAGGACAATTAAGTCAAAAAAATAAGGCGCCTATCATAAAAGCGAAGTAAAGTAGCGATTATTATGCGCGTGGTGTACAAATCTTTGCTAGTACCCGCGTCAGAAAGTAGGGCTGTGCAAATTAACGATTAATTCCTCCATTAATGGTTTCATCTTTTTGATCAATTAAAATTTTTTGAAACTTTCTGCACGAGCGCCCCATTTCCCTATACACATACAGCACAGCGATGACCTATACACATACAGCACAGCAATGACCTATACACATACAGCACAGCAATGCCCTATACACATACAGCACGGCAATGACCTACACACATACAGCACGGCAATGCCCTATACACATACAGCACGGCAATGGCCTATACACATACAGCACAGCAATGCCCTATACACATACAGCACCGCAATGACCTATACACATACAGCACGGCAATGACCTATACACATACAGCACGGCAATGGCCTATACACATACAGCACAGCAATGACCTATACACATACAGCACAGCAATGACCTATACACATACAGCACAGCGATGACCTATACACATACAGCACAGCGATGACCTATACACATACAGCACAGCAATGACCTATACACATACAGCACAGCAATGACCTATACACATACAGCACTGCAATGACCTATACACATACAGCACTGCAATGACCTATACACATACAGCACAGCAATGACCTATACACATACAGCACAGCAATGACCTATACACATACAGCACAGCAATGACCTATACACATACAGCGGTACAAGCAACGCACATATGGATGGAGCTCAGTCACAGCGCAGCAGCCCGCACCGCGTTCCATGGCAGTGCGACTCGGGTCGCGGCTTAATGAGCGAGGACAAAATGTGGGTCCTGAGGGGACACAGGTGGAGAACCGATGATCTAGAGGCCTTTAGGGGCCATCGTGCCATAGCGCTGCTCAAGAGGTACTGAGAGCCCCAATTCCTCCAACACCGCCTCGCCTCACCAGATGGGAGCCCCTATGCATTCTCACTGCTAAGAAGACCATCCTGACCAACTGGATATGTGACCTGCCCCCGTCTCTCTCTATGTATAAGATGAAACTACTACACCTCATGCTGACAGACAAGTTAGATACGAAGTTTAACCAATCCCGCACTGAATTATTCTTTCAAACATGGAAACCTTGTTTGGTGTCTGAATTACCAGTACACCAATTGAGGGAGGTTATGACTATCTTTCAACAATCCTCATGGTACTTAACAGAAAAACTGAACGGCTCCCGGGGTCCCCTAGACGTCCTTTAACATTCCCCCCCAAACACACTAGTTCCCGCATGAACCATTTCCCATATGACCCTCGTCGCTCAATCTTGGTAGGCCCGTGCAATAAGCAGTCCATGATCCTGAGTGTCATCTCGCTGTGCCGTTCATTTTGCCTTTTCTAAATCTCCAACATACAATGCCCCACTAAGCGAAGAAATCCCAGCCCAAGGTCCACCCCGATTCTTCTTTGGGACAAGTCCGCATATCTATATAACCTCCATTCATTGGTTAGTTGGCTGTGTTGAGCTTTGATGCTGGTATCACGTTATTCTGAAAGTTACCCTGTATCATATGCACCTTCTGAGACAGGATCATGTATGTAATTATGACGCTGGAAGTGAGGAGATTAAGGGGGGACATGATTTTCACATACAAAATGTTCCATAGTCATAGCGACATTGGCAACAAACTCTTCACGATTAATTACGTAACAAAGACGAGAGGCCGCCACCTGAAACTGGGGGAAAAAAGATTCAAACACAAGGGGCGAAGGGGGTTCTTCTCAGTTCGAGCGGTTAGGGTCTGGAACTCGCTGCCACAGGCGGCGATTTCAGCTAATAGTCTGGAATCATTCAAGAGGCTTTT
>NW_017312157.1:0-2918 GCF_000935625.1 Nanorana parkeri
ACCATTCCTGTGCTGAGTTCCTGGGTCTGTACAGCCGCTGTAACCATTATGAGTGGCTCCCACCATCCAAGAGCTGTGCAATGTATTATTTCAGGGATTTTGAGTCCACTATAGCCAGTGGCATTGTACATTGATTCCTGTATAATTATTTTGAAACACTTTACATTTAATTATATTGCAATGCACAACACCCTTTTTTTTTTTTTCTTCCACCGCTCCAAGCTTGCCTAATGTGACTGTGGGGGAGGGGCATTAGAGTGTAAGCTCCTCTGTATACAGACTGATGTGACGGTGGGGGAGGGGACATTAGAGTGTAAGCTCCTCTGTGTACAGAGAATAATGTGACTGTGGGGGGACATTAGAGTGTAAGCTCCTCTGTAGGGTACAGATACTGATGTGACCGGCTCAGTGTTGCCTGTACAGCACTGCAGGATATGTCAGAGCTATATTATAATACCAGTGTGATTGGCTCAGTGTGGCGGAGGTGCGGCGGTGTGCAACGTTGTGGGGTGCCCCTAAAAGCCATATAAGGGGCAGAAAAATTGATCATGGATGGGAATTACTAAATCGTATCATGTTCCTGATCATGCATGGTCAACGTTTAAAGGGATAAAACAATATTCAGAAAATATTTTCATGTCCCTTTAATAGTGAAGAAGACTACAGCACAGCAACCAAAAATGCCAACGGTGGCAATTCTGTTGCGAACGTACGTAACATCGTCCGTTCGTGCGAACGTTCGACCAACTATATCCGAATTTCGAAACCGAAATCCGATTACGAAATTCGTTTCTGAAATCCGAATCCGAACAAAATCCGAACCCGAATACAAAAAAAAATCCGAAACCGAATCCGAAATATGAAACGAAACAGAGTACCCGAAATGAGAAAAACGAAACAAACGAAATCCGAAACGAAACGAAACTAATTTCTTCCGGCTGCACATGTCTAATAACAACCTTGACTTTAAATGATGTTACAAGAAACCTGGACTGAGGAAAAAACAGAGACTGCCTTTGCTTATCTCTTTCTGAAATTGCTAGCTGTGTAGCTCTCTCTTTCTTCACCACAAAAGTAAGTGAAGTCAGAAATCTACATACTTGATCCAAGTTAGTGATTCAGCACATATTGCATCTGGAAGATCAACATGGCAGCCAGGAAACCAGCATTTTCAGAAAGACAAGTAAGCAAGGACAGTATACATACACTCCTCACTATAGGTTCCCTTTAAAAATGAGCAGCAGTGTTTCTTCCATGTTACACTATTCTGCATTTACATCCTTTTGAGCTGACACACCATCTGCTGTGTGAAGAAACACAGCACAGAAGTTTAATGGCCCTTCAAACACAGTTACCATTCATTGGCAATCCTACCCTATAAACTCCTATAAACTGGAATTTCCTGACACCATATGCCTCATTTAATTCACATTTTCTACCAACGTTGTGTGAGCAGCCCTTCCATTCTGTATAAGTTTAGTAAAATATAGACAATGATTTCAGTATATTGATCATCCATGTTGAATGCATAACGCATGGGATATAGGAACAATATAGGAACAAGCTGGACATTGGTCCAGCTTGGCCAAATATAAATATTTTCTAGCTGGTCAGCCCACAAGAATCCCGTATAGCATGTACGGCGTTGTGCTGAACGGCTGAGAAGCAGTGCTTTACAACGGCCTTCCAGGTCATGTATGGTGCTGTGTGGAGTGGCTGAGGATCGGTGCTACACAACGATCTTCCAGGTCATGTAAGATGCTGTGCTGAGCGGCTGAGGAGCAGTGCTACTGTATACAACGATCTTCCAGGTCATGTATCGTGCTGTGCTGAGCAGCTGAGGAGCATTGTTTTACAACATTCTTCCAGGTCATGTATAGTGCTGTGCTGAGTAACTGAGGAGCAGGGTTTGTCTCAGGTATAAAATATGCATTCTTATATAGGGCCAAGTTGGACCAATATATTCGTACTGCACGGCCCCCGCAATGGTGTGAACGATGCACATTGAATTCCCTGTTTGGAGCAGCTCCGCACTTATCCATACAGACGAATATGTGCGGACAGCCTCTCAGGTGTGAATGGAGCCTTAAGCAGACCTAAAAAGGATGGAGATCAGGTTACAGAGTGCCTCACATAATGGGGACCCCCCCTCTCTCCTACCGTGTTGCCCCAAAAATAAGACACTGTCTTATATTTCTTTTGGCTCAAAAAAACACACTAGGTCTTATTTTCGGGGAAACAGGGTAGTAGACACAGGACCACCTGGCTCATTCAGTTACACACAAGGTTCCTTTTTTGGTTAGAAAGTCCTGTATTTTTTTAATAGATGTCCCTTTATTAAATTTAAATTTGTTAAATACTGTTGTTTATAAGTATAATGCATGTGTATGTAAAGCTTAAATGATTCTTTCACATCTTGAATATAATATGGAAGGGTTAGAACCTTTTGTTGGTTTTTATCACTGTCTGTGTCCCTGCTGGGAAGATTCACATCCAGTATTGGCCCTGGTGACCATTGTCTCTGGTTCAGAAAGTGATAGTAAAGCCAACATTTTGAGAAGGATCAAAAATAAAAACATTTTTGAGAGGCATTAACCTCTTGCTTTGGAGATATCTCATCTTCCTGCTGTGTTTCTGAGACAATATGTAAGGCTAGCCATACACATTTAGAGTCTTCTCATTCAGCCCACAAGCTAAATTGAAGAAAAGCACTTTAATGCAGGCTTTTGTATGGGTATATATTGGGTGTCCAGCTGTCTGAATACCTGAACAGTGGCCGTTTTGCTGATAATTTGCACCTGGCTCAGTCGAATTTTCAACAGGGCCACCCATTGCTCGAATTTCAAAATATGCAGCGTGAATCACCCACAATTTGAGCTGTGTATAGCTACCTTAAGGAAAAAGGTCACTGACAAGAA
>NW_017312158.1:0-666 GCF_000935625.1 Nanorana parkeri
GGAATGGGGTGGAGCCTGGGCTGGTGGAATGGGGTGGAGCAGGGACGGAAGTATGGGAGATGCAGATTCCAAGGTACGGTGGAGCAGTGTGTGGCAGCGGGAGGTGAATGAATCGGGTAATTTGAGGGGAAATCTGCTTCCTAATGAGATAATCAATCCAGATCGGTTCTCCTGCACATACCATCCGGCGATGCCGATCTGCCCGGCAACAGCTGAGAGAGCGTTGGAATTCTTCACCTTTTGCCGGTCACACATTCCACCGCCGAAAAACTGGGCGGGATTACGTTAAAATGTGTGACCACGTGACCGGTCACACGTTACAAACTTTGATAGAATACCGGCAATGGGAACTGTCGGAGGGGAAGAGTTTGTAGTCCGGCAGTGGGAACTGTCGGAGGGGAGGAGTTTGTAGTCCGGCAGTGGGAACTGTCGGAGGGGAGGAGTTTGTAGTCCGGCAGTGGGAACTGTCGGAGGGGAGGAGTTTGTAGTCCGGCAGTGGGAACTGTAGAGTTTGTAGTCCGGCAGTGGGAACTGTCGGAGGGGAGGAGTTTGTAGTCCGGCAGTGGGAACTGTCGGAGGGGAGGAGTTTGTAGTCCAGCAATGGGAACTGTTGGAGGGGAGGAGCTTGTAGTCCGGCAGTGGGAACTGTCGGAGGGGAGGAGTTTG
>NW_017312158.1:2165-3147 GCF_000935625.1 Nanorana parkeri
GGGCGGAGCTAAGAAGCTGGCAGAGGTAAGGAGAGGGCGGGTGTAAGGAGAGGGCGGGTGTAAGGAGAGGGCGGAGGTAAAAAGCTGGCGGGGGTAAGGAGAGGGCGGGAGTAAGGAGAGGGCGGAGATAAGAGGGCGGAGCTAAGGAGAGGGCGGATTACCATGACGGCGGTGCTGTGGGGTGTCATGCTGATCCTGAATCTTCTCCTCACAGATTGTGCAACAAGCGGAGAGTCTGGACCAGGAACTTTCCACCCTGGAGACCGCCGAGTCCAAAGCCGACCCAGCGTGAGAGACCCCCCAATATATACACAGGGGCCCCCCAATATATACACAGGGGCCCCCCAATATATACACAGGGGACCCCCCAATATATACACAGGGGCCCCCAATATATACACAGGGGACCCCCCAATATATACACAGGGGACCCCCCAATATATACACAGGGGACCCCCCAATATATACACAGGGGCCCCCAATATATACACAGGGACCCCCCAATATATAGTGTCACCCCACAGGGACCCCCAATATATAGTGTCACCCCACAGGGGCCCCCGATATATAGTGTCTCCGCACAGGGGCCCCCGATATATAGTGTCTCCGCACAGGGGCCCCCGATATATAGTGTCTCCGCACAGGGGCCCCCGATATATAGTGTCTCCGCACAGGGGCCCCCGATATATAGTGTCTCATACACAGGGGACCCCCCAATATATACACAGGGGACCCCCCAATATATACACAGGGGACCCCCCAATATATACACAGGGGCCCCCAATATATACACAGGGGCCCCCCCAATATATACACAGGGGACCCCCCAATATATACACAGGGGACCCCCCAATATATACACAGGGGCCCCCAATATATACACAGGGACCCCCCAATATATAGTGTCACCCCACAGGGACCCCCAATATATAGTGTCACCCCACAGGGGCCCCCGATATATAGTGTCTCCGCACAGGGGCCC
>NW_017312159.1:0-2118 GCF_000935625.1 Nanorana parkeri
CAGGTCATAGAGAGTCCTCCATTGGTGATGGGAATGAGCTTCCTCCCGAGCCATCTCGCCCCTAGTCAAAGTGAATGCCTGCCCTGCTGCCTCACCCAATACCCAGGAGGGCATCCTGACCCAGCCACCTCACCCCCAACTCAACAAACATCCTCACCCAGTTCATTCCTGGCTCTCAGAGCATCCCTCCCCAACTACCTCACTCTCCGTTCAGAGAACACCCTCCTCAGCCATCTCAGCCCATATTCACCAGCACATCTCTCTGCAGCCCATATGAACCCCCCTCCCACCCACCTCATTTCCAGGTCAGAGTACATTCCTCCCCAGCGAACTATTTATTCCTTTTGTTGAGAGCACCCAGCAGCAATTCTCTAAGGTACACCCCCATGGCCTCTGTGAAGGTCCTCGTGTGCTAGGTTGTTCCAGCATCCTGGAGGACTTGACTTGTCACAGTCCCTCTATGGACTTTGTCTTCCTTTTATCTTCGTAATCCCAGACCAGCTCTATGGTGGTGAGGTCAGGGCACCGTGGAGGTCCCATACCATCTGTTGCGGGATTTCTTGTTCTACATTTCAGATTGACATCAGAACTATCAGATACCTCCATGATGGAAAGTGCAATGGATGAGAATCTGTATCTACTTCCTGGCAGTGAGTATTCCTTCAATTCTGATCAAATCATCTTCTCCAATTGTGCAAATGCACCTCCAACCCTGTGAGGAACCTCAGCTTTGCTGCTCAGGTTCCTAAAGACACCTAGGCATTGTTCTCCAGACATTCATTGGACAAATTCTTCTGCCAGAGCCAAAGATTTCAAAATTATACTCATCAGTCCAAAAGCACTTGGTACCATTGATCTTCACCCCCAGTTCTTGTGATTTCATGGTACTTGGCTTCGTTTCCACCTTGGAGAAATAATATTTTGGTTGAATTTCTTCCGTGAAGACCACTTCTGGTAGGACTTAGATGGTGTACTTGATGGTGTCCCATTCTACGCTGATAGTGGTTTTGGACGTCAAAGCTGAGAAGTATTACTCGTCACCATAGACAACCTCAACCTCAATGGTTTATGTTTCTACAGAAGAACTTGGACAACATGTGACAGTAGACATCCATCTACTGCAAAACATCTGCCCCGAGAGAGACCTTGATGCTTCAGAAGGACCATCTTGTGCCTGGTCTCTATGTTCACCATGGAGGACAATGTATCATATCTACAGTAACCTCATCTTCTACGTATGGTTGTCCATGGTTGAGTCCCTCGCTACGTACACAGCTGCTTCTGATCCACTTAACCACTTTGGTCCAACGTAGGTGTCATGTCAACGATGAACTTTGTGATACTTTTATAGGAACCACCAATATCCCTTCAAAGATCTCACACTTATCTAGAAAGAGGTCTCCTACCGTCTCAGCTTCTTTTATTGCGTAAGTTATAACAAGAGGAACGTTGGAACTCCAATATACACTTCTCCAACTCGAAACACCAAATCCAGAAGACATTTTGCATTCATGTTTCTCATTCTTTAGTTTCCCGTATTTATCAATTTTACAATGTCGTATTATTTGTCGCGTCGTGTTTTCAAGGTTTTGGGTTTTAACTCTCAAACTGAGAAAATGCACCAAGAAGCATGTGGCGTAGGATGCAGTTTTCAAATACTCCACAAGATGGTGACCTCAACTATTGTCAGAGGAACGCACAGACAGGAAGTTATAGGATGTGCTGAGAGGAAGCAAATTAAGGTACCGAGTAAAAGGTGAGGAGACGTTATTGGCAACAGAGGGGGGACAATATAGACTCATTTATCCAACCGTCCATCCAGAGCCGCCATTTATAGACCGGATACATACTAAATATAGAACCATTTATCCAACCGTCCATCCAGAGCCGCCATTTATAGACCGGATACATCCTAAATATAGAACCATTTATCCAAACTGTCCATCCAGAGCCGCCATTTATAGACCGGATACATCCTAAATATAGAGCCATTTATCCAACTGTCCATCCAGAGCCGCCATTTATAGACCGGATACATCCTAAATATAGAGCCATTTATCCAACTGTCCATCCAGAGCCGCCATTTATAGACCGGATACATCCTAAATATAGAGCCAT
>NW_017312159.1:2708-3147 GCF_000935625.1 Nanorana parkeri
ACATCCTAAATATAGAGCCATTTATCCAACTGTCCATCCAGAGCCGCCATTTATAGACCGGACACATCCTAAATATAGAACCATTTATCCAAACTGTCCATCCAGAGCCGCCATTTATAGACCGGATACATCCTAAATATAGAGCCATTTATCCAACTGTCCATCCAGAGCCGCCATTTATAGACCCGATACATCCTAAATATTGAGGTGAGCGGTGCCGGGAATTCTGGGACATGATCCGGGAACAGACAAGGGGCGTGTCTGGGTGGTGACGGGAGAGGTGAGCGGTGCCGGGGATTCTGGGACATGATCCAGGAACAGACAAGGGGGCGTGTCCGGGTGGTGACTGTATCATTGTGTGTGTCAGGTTCCTATAAGTTGTCAGGATGTCTCTGTCCATCTCTCCATGGAGGAGTGGGAGTATCTAGAAGGACACCGG
>NW_017312160.1:0-873 GCF_000935625.1 Nanorana parkeri
GAGCGCAGTCAGAGCTGCACCGACACCGTGACCGATGCCCCGCCTCCAATGTGGCGGAGAGCCGCCCAGTCTCAGCAGACGAGGGTAAAGATCCCGGCTTACTTACCTGTGTATGTGAAGGTGACAACAGGCTGGAAGGTCTCACATGCTGGTTTTTTCTTGAACTGCTAGAGTGTTCCCCATAGAGGGCGCTGTGTACCTCCTCTGTTCTCCCCAGCTAGCCACTCCTCATGACACTCCTGTATGACTTGTGGGGGGAGGCTCCGGCAGTGCGACTATTAGTGGCTCCCCCCAGAGATCCTCCCTGTCAGATGTGGAGGTGACCCCCAGCAAAGGAAGGGGACACCTCCTGCTCTGTTTGCGCTCTCTGTCACGTCCCCTTATCCTCTTGCGGAGCAATGTGGTCGCGCATCAGTGGGAGGGGGCACATTGGTGACCGTTGTAGCTCAGCAACCAGAGCTTGGGTTAGAATTGGATCTAGTGCCACCAGCACTTGGCCCAGCAGGGGGGTTAGATGACAATTTGTAACTTGTGGGGTGATGCTGCTTCTTAATCCTTCCCAGCAATAGCCAAACATAAAAAAAAGTTTTAGCTAGACATTCAGTTTAAAAAACTGACTTTTATCCCCCCCGGTCACTGGCGGAACTAGCAGGGTCGCAGCGGTCACATTTGCTACCGGGCCCTGGCGTTCCACCACTTGGGAGGGACACCCGGTCTAAAGGGTGCCGGACAAGCAGGGCTCAATGTAAGGCAGAGGAGCCGTTTTGTACAGCCGCTGAAATCACTTGTATGCAGCCTGCTTGTAACTTGTCCGGCTCCCCCTCCATTAATACGCACAGTCCAACCTGTATGGGGTCCCATGATTTCAACTGG
>NW_017312160.1:1747-3141 GCF_000935625.1 Nanorana parkeri
TTTCAGGTTCCCGGTAATAACGGCAGCTTGGCAGGTGTCGCCGGCGTCCTGTTGTCTACAGAGAACAGCCGGTCGTTCTCGGCTCCCGTCCTCACCTCGGAAAGACGTCTCGCCATCAGCTCTCTGAACTCTTTCACGCCCTTGCATAAGCCGGAAAGGTCCATCAGCCCGGAGAGCAACGACAGCATTTCCGAGGAGCTCAACCACTTCAAGCCAATCGTCTGCTCTCCTTGCACGCCGCCGAAGAAACTTCCGGACGGAAGAGTCCTGAGTCCCGTCATCATCAAATCAACGCCCAGAAACCTGAGACGGAACCTGCAGAAGCCTACCTCCTACGAGGCCAGTCCCATGGTATTAAAGAAATGGGAGCAGGTTTTCCAGGACCGCCAGATGAAGAGGACTCTCTCCAAAGGCACCCTGACCACATCCGTTGAAGAAGATGGGCCGTCTCTTAGAAAGCCGGAGACCGCGAGCAAAGGAGCGGCGGCATGCCAAATTACATTTAGTGACGTCGGTCCGGCTGGAGATGTTGAATTGCCGCCCCATTGCAGCAGAGAAGATGTGTCGCGAGCAAATTGTGATTCAAAGGAGCAGTCGTCGCCTTGCGGCAATTGTTTCCGGAACGCCGAACCTGCAACACGGAGGGGCTTTGCTGATGCAGCTGTCAATGTGCAGGTCGGCACCAAGTCCAGGTTGGCGACTCGGCTGACCTCTAGCAGAAAGACAATTTCCACATGTAAGTGTTTGGTGGCCAAGCCCATGAAATCCTCTTTGAAACGGGCGCACAAGAAAACGTCCCAGTCCATTGGGGTGCAGAACGGCTCCTGTTTCTCTACCACGGAGGCCATCAGCCTGGCCTTCCCTCCACGCAGAGGGCAAAAGAGACGCTGCAAAACGAAGCACTTAGAGCAGAACGGCGGCCTCAAGCGGCTAAGGGTGGCTTGTCGGAGCGGTCAGGGCGGCTTAGAGAGGATCTGGAGGAAAAAGCTGAATCAAGAGGAGGAGGACAAAAAACTGGCTCTGAAACTTCAGCAGATATTCGACAAGGAAAGCCGCAGGGTGAAGCGCTGCAAGGGGAGCCGGGACGAATATCCTCTGCGCTCCAAAAGCACCGCCGGCGCAAACTAGATCTCATTTCTGCCTTTTTCTAGATGAATACAAATATCCAAAATGACTATCGGAGAATTATTTTTTCTAATTTTCTATTTTTGGACTACAATAAAAAGAGGAGCTGTGTTTGTAGGAGAGACTCGGGTGAATGGACGGCTACTGAGCCCACGGACATCGTGGTCCACAGGAAGAGTAAATGACCCGAGATGCCGACACCAGATGTACAGTATCTGCTGTTCTCTCTGATGTGTCTGGTCTCATTGCGGAAGGGCTTCACATTACTA
>NW_017312161.1:0-518 GCF_000935625.1 Nanorana parkeri
CCCATATCTTTCTCTCCACTCAGCTCACCCCTTCTCTCTTCGCGTATCTCTAATTTACTCACTGATATCTCAGCACAAATGTCAGCAATTTTTAGTGGTTTAGTGGTAGGGAGTACTGCAACTCTCCACCACTAAACTTCCCTATTATTAACTGGGACTCTTCCCATGTGCATGAGGGAAGGAGCCACTGCACCTGCGGCCACGGCAGACCCCCCCACAACCAGGGTCCACGGCAGACCCCCCCACAACCAGGGTCCAGGAAGCCCCCACTGACCACCAGGCTAAGGTAAGGTGACAAATTTTTTTTAAATAAAATCCAGGGACATTTTTAAATGTCCCCGGGAACATAAAATAATACTTTTCTTTTTTTTAATACTACTCACCTGATTCCTGGATCCAACAAGTGTAGCCTCCCATCTCCCACGCTGTTAGAAGTTGCATACTACTTAAACTGGCGCGCGCTGTGTGCAGCTTCAAAGAAGATACGCTATTAGCGTAGCGGGAACTATGCAAAATGC
>NW_017312161.1:2148-3141 GCF_000935625.1 Nanorana parkeri
CATCTTCTTCCTCTTCAACCTTCTCCTCACCTTCTTCCTCTTCCCAGATGTAGTCCACTTCCAATACAACATGCTGACCAGGGGCGTCTTGAGGCCAGGTGTCACCCCACCGTGACGTCATTGCACATGCACGTGACGTCATCGCGCATGCGCGGCCAGGCCCAGATTCCCCACAAGGCCACCGGGGCCAGTCCTCGGGGCGGCAGGGCGCAGAGTGGCGGCAGCGGTGTGGAATCCCCCGACGGCCGGAACATATAGTTCCGGGCGCTTGGCGGTAAGTTGCCTTCTACATTTAGTCCTGCTTTGGGAAGGCAGGACTAAAAATAGTTTGGGGAAGCTGCTTGTTCCTTTACAAGTGATAGTGGCGATGTCGTCGCGATCACGAGTAAAATGTGTGCAGCCTGTCAGTCCTCCCCTTTCCCCCCCCCCGCACCTACCTCTCTTCTCTGGTTCCGTCCTCCCCCCTGCTGCCGAGTCACTCCTACTCCTCCCTCTCTCCCGCTCCCTCCTCTCTCTTTCTCTCCCCCTCTTTCTCTCTTCATCTCCCCCCTTCTCCAGCTCCCCTCTCTCTCTGCCCCCTCTCTATTCTTCCTTCCCCTCTCTCTCTATTCCTTCTCTCTTCTTTCTCCCCCTTTCTCTCCCCCCTCTTTCCCTCCTTCCTCTCTCTATTTCCTTCCACTCTCTCTTCTTCTCCCCCTCTCTCTCTTCCTCCTCTCCCCCTCTCCTCTCTCTCTCCCCTATCTCTCCAACCCCTTCTCTCACCCTCTCTCCCCCTTATCCCCTCCTCTCTCTCTCTCTTTTCCTCTTCCCCTTCTCTCTCTTCATCTCCCTCTTCTCCTTCTCTCCCTCTCTCCAACTCCCTCTCTCTCCATTCCTCGCTCTTCCCCTATCTCTTCCTCTCCCCCCTCTCTCTTCCCCTCCCCCCTCTCCTCCCCTCCTCCCTCTCTTCCTCTCTCTCTCTCACCAACCCCCTTTCTCTCTCTCTCTTCCTCC
>NW_017312162.1:0-3141 GCF_000935625.1 Nanorana parkeri
CACTGACTGAGCTCCTGCTCCTCTTCTCGCGAGATTACACAAAGCGTCGGCCCTAGCAATGGGACTGTCAATCAACAACGTAGGCGGGCACATAAGACCGTATAACCAATCACCTTGGACATGTTACAGAATATTCTTAACCAATAATCGCTCTCGACGAGAGGGAGCCCTGCTGCTGTCAGAAAATACTTATTCGTGCACAGGTATCAGACAGAATCTCTGCGTCCGCGCCCAGGTCAGTACTCACTGCGCATGCGTACTTTCCTGTCAGGCGGACAAAAAAGGCCGTTCCCGTGACGTCATCTATATGAGACGCTGTAGTGGAGAGCATAGGGAGCATTGAGCTAGAAGCCGGAAAGGGGTCTTAGAGATCGGTATTAGATTGTTGATGAAGGCCGCAGCGGGACTAGAGGGGTAACTCGGTGACATAGTGTAAGCTAAGCAGGAGTAGATATATACAGATGGAGGGGTGGTAACAGGAAGGCGCACCTCCTTACAGTATATATGTCATTAGGGACATAGAGTTCATACACAACCAAAGGAGTAGTGCAAAGCCCGACTACGTACACAGTACTGGGACTAATGGAGGGGGTATAACAGGGACTAGCTGGGTGATGTAATACAGGCTATATAAACCTTTGTGAATAAATCCATACAGAGCCTTTGCTGCTAGTTGTGAATACATGTGTAAATTCAGGAAATTAGTATCAAGAGGCCATCGCATACTGGGCAGTAGATGTCCAGGAGTGCTCTAGACATGTATGCACATTGTTGAGTTGGGGGACATTGGATATTATTGTGTTCCTAGTACCATGTGAGTTTGGTGCTGCGCAGGCTTATCGGCACTGCAATGGGTGGCAGTATTAGGACCGGTGGATTTCATGTCTGGAAGATTCATATTTACACGGATCTGAGGAGAAGGGATAGAGAGCAGAAGCAGGCCTTCGAGGAGCTCATCCTACAATGTAACTATAGCATTTCTTCATTTTGTGTGTTGATTGTCTGGAAATCTAATTGCAGTCGTCTGTTGAATCCTTGGGGTGTCCGTTAAAGTGGAAGTGACGAAAAACAGTAATTTCTTTTTTATGACAGAAGATTCTGTGTAAGTGTCTTCTGCCATAGAAGTTTCTTTCTGCCTGTTGGCTTTTTTTAATTTTAAAAGAAAAAGCCAGCTTAGTGGCTCAGCAGGATTCTGGCCAAGAAGTAACCCCCGTGGGCATGTTTGGGAGTTGTCATCAGGGCCCGGCCAATCAAGTGCCTGGAGAATCAGAACACAGAAGAAGACTTGGACGAAGATGGAAATGCTGGTGAGGGAGTAGAGCGCAGACATCACAGCGCTGGAGGGGATCACTTTGTCAAATTATGCAGTGCATATTAGCATGCTATGGCTAAACGCTCCTGCCTCCCTTTTCTTTTATTATTGGCTTTCCATCTGGTTTAAATTATCACTGGGCCAATATCTCTGGTTCAATAACTCTGCACACAATGAGGGCAGGAACCCTAAGGAGGGGGGAACCTAGAATTAAAGTGACACAAAACTCAGCAGTTAAAGTCACATTCTTTTGCCCTCCCCCAATGTTAATGTCAGCACTTACCTTAAATGATGTCTCTTAATCCGATCCTCTTCCTCTTCTTTCCTGTCCTTTTCAGCCTTCTCTCCAGCGCTGCGGCGGGTCTCCGCTCCAGCGCTGACTCCTCTGTCCTTGCTGGCACGTCCTGTCCCACGATGTCTGCATGCGGGTGCACGCGTCCATAGACTTACCTTTGCGTCTCTCCTCGTCTCCTGGCCGAAAATCCGAACTGTGCCCGCCCCAAGATGCTTTGCGGCTGCCCGAGCAGTTTTGGATTTTCGGACAGGAGCGCGTGGCTAAGATGGGTAAGTTTAAAGCTTTTTTTTTTTTTTACTTCTTGCATATGTGTACTGCCTGCTAGCAGTAGATATATGCAAACAAAACAGAGGGTTTAGAAACCCTTCAAGGTACTTGGATGCATTTTTAACTATTAACTGGGGTGAATTTATCAAAACTGGAGCAGACAAAATGTGGAGCAGTTGCCCATGGCAACCAATCAGCATCTCTCTTCAGTTAAGATTTGAAAATGAAAGAGGGAAGCTGGTTGCAGTGCACAGCTGCTCCAGATTTTGTCTGCTCCAGTTTTTGATAAATTCCCTCAATGTATCTTAATCGTGTATCAATCGGCTGTAGATCCTCAAATCATCTCATGGTCCCTGTGTGTGTTGTAGTCACCTCTCCAAGCTCTCTCCCGTGATGGACTAAAATCTGACATTTAGTTTACTAATTTGTATTGAGATTGTAGTCCATCACCGGAGTAAGCTTGGTGCGGTGACTACTTTTACAACACACACAGGGAGCATGGGGAACGAAAGTAGCCCCCCTCCAGAAGGAAGGACAGTGTCAGCACCAATTCAGAGATGATTTGAGGATCTACAGCTGAGTGATACACAAATGAGATACATATTTGGTAATAGTTAAGGTACTTTAATGCAATTTTAAGGTTTAACTCCTGAGTTTAGTTTTACTTCAAGAAACCACCTGTGTGTGTAGTTTAATGAGCGTGTCAGACAAAAGGCCAAGGGTCTAAATCTTTTAATAATTAAAATTGGTTTATAGCAGGAAAACACAAAACGGCTGACTTGTTTCATGGGACATACTCCCCCCTTCTGTTGGACTCCTAAAATCATCACCAGGGATGATTTATTTGAATTGTGAGAGAGTCACCAAATGCCTTAATCCTGACTAACGTAAAACGGAGCAGCATAGCGGCTTAGTGGTAGCACTTCTACCTTGCAGTACTTGGGGTTTTAGTTAATATGCCAGTCAGGACACTGAGCAAGAAAGCCAGTCAACTAGTATTTTCAGCAGTGGCAGACTCAATAATACTGGGTTCTCTTTTTCCCTGTTTAACAATTCTGTGATGGTAGGTTCACACTTTTGTGCTTTTGGGACAGTATATTGCACCAGACAATCCACCAACACTAAAATGCAGGTTATACCTGTACCATATTTGGCACAGTTTTACAAAGAAAACCTGTCACGCTATGCCACACATGCCCTCTGTGGACACAGCTGGGATTTCCCACAACGTCTTCCAGGACAGCATCACGAGATGGAATCTCCTCCC
>NW_017312163.1:0-3137 GCF_000935625.1 Nanorana parkeri
ACCAGGTCAGTAGTTATTACGGAAACTATTGTTGTTTGATTATCATGTACTGCCTGTAATTCCATGGATCCTATTGTTAGATTTTCTTTGCAATTAGTCGAAAACTTACCTGATGATTATTTTCCTGACAATGATCAATTTTTGAGGCATGCATTTGATGTGGCACACCTGTATTGGGAAGATGCTGAAAATAAAACTTACCATGTTCAAACTTCTCGTTCAATCTATGAAGTTATCCTCATCTTAAGAACTGTCCCCCCTTTGTTGGGATTCACTCACAGACAGTTGAGGGAACATTGGGAATACCTCAGAGATCAGGAAAATTGGGGAAACCAAACACCTCCTCCATATCCCCTTCCTGAGTTGCCTCATTCTTTCCCTGTGTCCATTAGGGACCCACCATTGCTTACTCAGTTCCAAGCTATCACTGATAGACACCGAGAGCTGAGAGGTGCAGTAAATGTGGGTCAACCTAATTCTTACAGGGAACTGTGGATGCTCTCAGAATTCAACAGATTCTTGGGGATTATGTTAGAGTCACAAACACGGTTTCTAATAAAAAGACTCTGGTATCACATAAACTGTATTGCCTGGGGAGAAGCCACTGTCCACAACCACGTAGCTAAGGTAAGAACTTGGTTGGCTACGCCAGCCCCATACAGGGGTCAAAACGCTCCCCTTATTGAAGAGATTGTGGAGCCGCAACGTCAGAGGACGTCCAGGCCCAATTCTAGAAGAGCTAGAGGGGGCTCTCACCCAGGCGGGGACAGAGGACTATATTATCAGAGGACAGTCAGGAGATTTAATAGTCCAAGGGAAAGAGGATCTAGACGGAGGAGTCCTTCCCCTGCAGGCAGAACCTGAACGCCTGTTAGGACCATTGAAGGGACTCTATCAAAATGACGTTCCCCCCTTCAATCCGTCTTGGGAGATCCCTACCATTCAAGGGGTACACCTTCAAGAAGATATTATCAGAGAGATTCCCGATAGGAGATGGGCTTACATTTACCCAATTAGGTTTTGGCCAAACGAGGTTAAATACCGCCCCCGGGAACAAGGAATCACAGATAAATACCCCGAACATACCAGAGCACATTCAGAAAAAGTCTCCCTCTACTTGCAGACATTATATAACAATGGGATCTTATACAAAAGGGAATCCAGGCATGTGCTTTTATTCAATGATAATCCTTACAGCTGGGAGTCTAATAATCTACTGCCCTGCCACTGCCATAAAAGCCAGGACTACGAGGGCCTCGGAAGGCAGCCACCGAGCAGACGGAGCAATGAGGTTCTTCGCCCGAGTGTGGAGTTGGATAGGGGGAAACCCCTCACAACACGTCTCAGCCCAAGAGCACAGAGACCGGATGGAAGACCCTCACGCTTTCCAGCAATACTTAGCAACCCTGCCGGACATCAACCGAGCGGCATTGTTAAGTTTAAACAAACACTTCCGGCTGGACAATCACCAAGGATTTCTACAGATACTAGACAATGCCACGTTCGCGGAAATAGCAGAACATTATTACAGATTCCGCCAAGCATATGCCAACCACAGCATAACATGGACTCCTCCCCACGAGGAGGAATACTGGGAGGAACACGCCCTTTATCCCGAGAAGGCGGCTCCGGTAGAACCTATCATACCGGTTCCCGGGCCCAAAAGAGCTCCTCCTCTAAAGCCACGTCCTCAACCCCGAAACAGGACAAAGCTCAGGAAGCCATCAGACGCCATACCTGTGCTGCTCGCAATTCCTACCAGCAGCTCAACAGAAGTAGGCCGGCTTCCATATCAAATCTACCCCCACGAGTTACTACCTATCCCGAAGCTGGAAGAAAAGAGTACAACTGCAAACATGAGCGGCGCTGTTTCTCCCGCTCTGTGGTTCCCAGTGGTTGCACTGGTCGTGTATTTCTTGTTAACAAAAGCTCGGGAAATTCTAGCCAAGCTAGATTGGTGGTGGACTTCTCACAGTTTTCGAGGGGCAAACGGCGAGTGCATTTTCCAAGATACTTCTCCCCAAACACAGAAGCACTTAGCAGGATTTTGCCCCCTCACATGTGGAGGATTTCTCTGGACCTCGCTGAGGCTTTTTACCATTTGCCTTATCATACTTCTAGCAGTCTGCGGCTATCTGTTTCTGATGGAAAAAGGGTTTACCTCTTTAGGCGAGCAGCTATGGGAGTTGGGCTCAGCCCCTGGAACCTTACTCTCTTCACTTCTATCATCGCTGAAAGGATCAGGAAATATTTTTCTATCCATTGCTTTGCTTACATGGATGACTTCATCTTATCTCACCCTAACCCCCGCTACCTCATTGCTGCTGCTAACGGGGTTGTGGGCTACTTACAACAATATGGGGTCAGGATAAACTTTGACAAATCTACACTAACCCCCACCAGACAAATTGTGTTTATGGGACTTCAAATAACACCCACACACATACATGTCACCAAAGAAAAGTTCCAGAAGCTTCATGATTTATTAACTTCAATCAACACCGACGTCTTCTATGATTGGAAAATTCTTCAAAGATTTGCTGGACATTTTAATCAGATTGTTGCTTTCTCATTGTTTGGGTCACATATTCTAGGACCCATATATTTAGCTATCACTAACAAAGCTGATTTTTGTTTTACTAAATCATATGTAACTGACCTGAGATATGTATTGAACCATGTCTATGATTTGAGACTCAGGGCTTCCCCCAAACACATTGTACCATCTGTAGCAGCTGACGCTACACTTACACATGGGGGAATTGCTACTCGACAGGGAGAGGAAATTCAATTGACCTTTTCTGAGCAGAGGCCGGTCCATGTTCAGGAATTGTTAATTGCCCTGGTGGCTCTTCTCTGTTTTGTACCGAAAGGGTTACTGTCTGACTCGACATTTGTGGTGCACAAACAACTTCATACTTTGCCCTATGCGTTGGCTGCAGTAGGCCATTATCTCTTAAGCCGTGCAAAGGTCACCTATGTACACACATCGCTTAACCCTGCTGACCCTGTGTCACGCCTCCTGGCCAATCACAGCGCTCCACGCTGGCCTTTACTTGTACACACCTCCTTGGTTAAACCACTATATATACCATGGAGCCTACTCCGTTCTCCATAATTACACACCTCCTTCGGAG
>NW_017312164.1:0-3134 GCF_000935625.1 Nanorana parkeri
AGCAGGGAAAGAGGAAGGAGAGGTAAGAAGAAGGAGAGAGGTGGGAGGGGGAGTCGAGGGAAAAAAGTGTGACCGCGATAGATACAGTATATCTAGTACATCCAACTTCATCAATTCTGTAGTAATTCTACAGAGTGTTGGGATTGTACCCAGTAAAACCAAGTCATTGTGCATTTTTCCACTTATCTGTGCAGACATGAGATTTTCCATTGCCATGATATTGGTCACCCTGGTAAACCACTGGCTCAAAGTCAGGGGGCTTAGATTGTTTCCATTTACTGGGAATATACACCCTGACATTATTCAGTAAATGAATCCACAATTATTTATTTTACCTTTTCCTGGACAAAGGTGTCAGATTCAGAAGGACTGCGGCAGGATTGTGGACTAGAGAAATATTTGTAAACTGGGTGATGATTTTCGGAACCTGCTGCCAATGGGGAGTAGCAGGAGGCTGTCCCAGAAAACATGTACACTCCCATTATTTTGAGGGGGGCAGTTGGCATGAGCAGCTGACATCCATTATGTAGTACATGCAGCCGCTGAATCCCTGAAAATGAGCTATTTCCCTATTGCATGTCCCACTTGCTTTACATGTAAACATTTACAGTGGGCAGTTTCTAGACTACTAAGTGTGCTCACAACGAAGTCGAACCGCCTTTGAGTTCCCATTTCTCCACATAGGGGTACATAAGGTCCAGTGAAGCAGTTTGAGCTTTGTTCCATACTGCCTCTAGAGGGCACCACCGGAGATAGAATTCTCACCTCGTCCTTATTGAGTTTAACCAAAATTCCACCATTTATGACGTTCAATACTTCTAGTTACAAAGAGATTAAGCAAAATAAAAGCCTCTTTTTTTTGAGCATTTCATCTTTTGCCTTGTTATTCCTTAGCGGTTCCTATGCTTAACAGTTAATCTTGGTAACAGTTTAATTACACTGATTGAGCTGTGCGCCTCTGTGCCCAGTGAACGTTCTTTTACAGATGAAATTATAGTGTAGTGTGGCTTCTCAGCCTCATGGGCATCCATAACAGTGACTGTTCACAGCTGTCTGTTAGCGCATGCTGGGCTTCCCCTGAGCACATTATACTTTTAACTGCTGCATTTTAATGTGTATTATATATCCTGAAGTGCTTTTCAAACCAGCAAAAACAGAGGCTCAGTCCACCCAAAACTGATACTTGGAGATGCTGGAGAATTAGGTAACTTGCCAATTTCTTACGTCTCTCAGGTGTGCACCTAAGCTTCTGGGTCTTCACAGCTTTTGTGACTATTGTAAGGAGTTTTTTTATATTGTCAACTTAAATGACTTATCAGCTTTATATATTTCTCAGGTACTCGTGTAATGGGATTCCTACAACCTAACTCTTTCTACTATTCTTATTGGTTCATTCTCACTTTTAGCTTTTTTACTTATTATTTTTTAACTTTCACCAATCTTATTCTCTGCAGCTTAAGTGACCAGTATTCCTTAGCTGTTCTTACTAAATGTAACACTTTAACACCACTGAATCATTTCAGATAGCTACATTCCAATAGATGTGTTTTCGATCTATCTGTATATATATATACAGATAGATCGAAAACACATCTATTGGAATGTAGCTATCTGAAATGATTCAGTGGTGTTAAAGTGTTACATTTAGTAAGAACAGCTAAGGAATACTGGTCACTTAAGCTGCAGAGAATAAGATTGGTGAAAGTTAAAAAATAATAAGTAAAAAAGCTAAAAGTGAGAATGAACCAATAAGAATAGTAGAAAGAGTTAGGTTGTAGGAATCCCATTACACGAGTACCTGAGAAATATATAAAGCTGATAAGTCATTTAAGTTGACAATATAAAAAAACTCCTTACAATAGTCACAAAAGCTGTGAAGACCCAGAAGCTTAGGTGCACACCTGAGAGACGTAAGAAATTGGCAAGTTACCTAATTCTCCAGCATCTCCAAGTATCAGTTTTGGGTGGACTGAGCCTCTGTTTTTGCTGGTTTGAAAAGCACTTCAGGATATATAATACACATTAAAATGCAGCAGTTAAAAGTATAATGTGCTCAGGGGAAGCCCAGCATGCGCTAACAGACAGCTGTGAACAGTCACTGTTATGGATGCCCATGAGGCTGAGAAGCCACACTACACTATAATTTCATCTGTAAAAGAACGTTCACTGGGCACAGAGGCGCACAGCTCAATCAGTGTAATTAAACTGTTACCAAGATTAACTGTTAAGCATAGGAACCGCTAAGGAATAACAAGGCAAAAGATGAAATGCTCAAAAAAAAGAGGCTTTTATTTTGCTTAATCTCTTTGTAACTAGAAGTATTGAACGTCATAAATGGTGGAATTTTGGTTAAACTCAATAAGGACGAGGTGAGAATTCTATCTCCGGTGGTGCCCTCTAGAGGCAGTATGGAACAAAGCTCAAACTGCTTCACTGGACCTTATGTACCCCTATGTGGAGAAATGGGAACTCAAAGGCGGTTCGACTTCGTTGTGAGCACACTTAGTAGTCTAGAAACTGCCCACTGTAAATGTTTACATGTAAAGCAAGTGGGACATGCAATAGGGAAATAGCTCA
Source organism: Nanorana parkeri (assembly GCF_000935625.1). NCBI lineage: Eukaryota > Metazoa > Chordata > Amphibia > Anura > Dicroglossidae > Nanorana > Nanorana parkeri. Next base: position 2,578 of record NW_017312164.1, read on the forward strand.
TTTTCAGGGATTCAGCGGCTGCATGTACTACATAATGGATGTCAGCTGCTCATGCCAACTGCCCCCCTCAAAATAATGGGAGTGTACATGTTTTCTGGGACAGCCTCCTGCTACTCCCCATTGGCAGCAGGTTCCGAAAATCATCACCCAGTTTACAAATATTTCTCTAGTCCACAATCCTGCCGCAGTCCTTCTGAATCTGACACCTTTGTCCAGGAAAAGGTAAAATAAATAATTGTGGATTCATTTACTGAATAATGTCAGGGTGTATATTCCCAGTAAATGGAAACAATCTAAGCCCCCTGACTTTGAGCCAGTGGTTTACCAGGGTGACCAATATCATGGCAATGGAAAATCTCATGTCTGCACAGATAAGTGGAAAAATGCACAATGACTTGGTTTTACTGGGTACAATCCCAACACTCTGTAGAATTACTACAGAATTGATGAAGTTGGATGTACTAGATATACTGTATCTATCGCGGTCACACTTTTTTCCCTCGACTCCCCCTCCCACCTCTCTCCTTCTTCTTACCTCTCCTTCCTCTTTCCCTGCT
>NW_017312165.1:0-544 GCF_000935625.1 Nanorana parkeri
TTGTGTACATGTGACTTTACTCTCTATAGCAGCTCCACGTCAGTGTTCTGTATGGGTGACTTTACTCTCTATAGCAGCTCCACCTCTGTGTTGTGTACATGTGACTTTACTCCCTATAGCAGCTCCACGTCTGTGTTCTATATATGTGACTTTACTCTCTATAGCAGCTCCACGTCTGTGTTCTGTATGTGTGACTTTACTATCTATAGCAATTCCATGTCTGTGTTCTGTATGGGTGACTTTACTCTCTATCGCAGCTCCACATCTGTGTTGTGTATGGGTGACTTTACTCTCTATAGCAGCTCCACGTCTGTGTTGTGTATGGGTGACTTTACTCTCTACAGCAGCTCCACGCCTGTGTTGTGTATGTGTGACTTTACTCACTATAGCAGCTCCACGTCTGTGTTCTGTATGGGTGACTTTACTCTCTATAGCAGCTCCACGCCTGTGTTCTGTATATGTGACTTTACTCTCTATAGCAGCTCCACGTCTGTGTTGTGTATGGGTGACTTTATTCTCTATAGCAGCCACCCGTCTGTGTTGT
>NW_017312165.1:559-789 GCF_000935625.1 Nanorana parkeri
CTATAGCAGCTCCACGTCTGTGTTCTGTATAAGTGACTTTACTCTCTATAGCAGCTCCACGTCGGTGTTCTGTATGGGTGACTTTACTCTCTATAGCAGCTCCACGTCGGTGTTCTGTATGGGTGACTTTACTCTCTATAGCAGCTCCACGTCTGTGTTGCGTACATTTGACTTTATTCTCTATAGCACCTCCACGTCTGTGTTCTGTATGGGTGACTCTACTCTCTATA
>NW_017312165.1:1869-3133 GCF_000935625.1 Nanorana parkeri
CTCTATAACAGTTCCACATCTGTGTTCTGTATATGTGACTTAACTCTCAATAGCAGCTCCACGTCTGTGTTCTTTATATGTGACTTTACTCTCTATAGCAGCTCCACGTCTGTGTTCTATATGGGTGACTTTACTCTCTATGGCAGCTCCACGTCTGTGTTGTGTACATGTGACTTTACTCTCTATAGCAGCTCCACGTCTGTGTTATGTATGGGTGACATTACTCTCTATAGCAGCTCCACGTCGGTGTTCTGTATGGGTGACTTTACTCTCTATAGCAGCTCAACGTCTGTGTTCTGTATGGGTGACATTGCTCGCTATAGCAGCTCCACGTCCGTGTTGCGTACATGTGACTTTACTCTCTATAGCAGCCTCATGTCTGTCTTGTGTATGGGTGACTTTACTCTCTATAGGAGTTTCAGGTCTGTTGTGTATATGGGACTTTACTCTCTATAGCAACTCTACGTCTGTGTTCTGTATATGTGACTTTACTCTCTATAGCAGCCCCACGTCTGTGTTCTATATATGTGACTTTACTCTCTATAGCAGCTCCACGTCTGTGTTGTGTATGTGTGACTTTACTCTCTAAAGCAGCTCCACGTCTGTGTTGTGTATATGTCACTTTAGTCTCTATAGCAGCTCCACGTCTGTGTTGTGTATAAGTGACTTTACTCTCTATAGCAGCACCACGTCTGTGTTCTGTACGTGTGACTTTACTCTCTATAGGAGTTTCAGGTCTGTTGTGTATATGGGACTTTACTCTCTATAGCAACTCTACGTCTGTGTTGTGTATGGGTGACTTTACTCTCTATAGCAGCATCACGTCTGTGTTCTGTATGGGTGACTTTACTCTCTATAGCAGCTCCACGTCTGTGTTCTGTATATGTGACTTTACTCTCTATCGCAGCTCCACGTCTGTGCTCTGTATATGTGACTTTACTCTCTATAGCAGCTCCACGTCTGTGTTCTGTATAAGTGGCTTTACTCTCTATAGCAACTCTACGTCTGTGTTGTGTATGGGTGACTTTACTCTCTATAGCAGCTCCACGTCTGCGTTGTGTACATGTGACTTTACTCTCTAAAGCAGCTCCACGTCTGTTTTGTGTATATGTCACTTTACTCTCTATAGCAGCTCCACATCTGTGTTCTGTATATGTGACTTTACTCTCTATAACAGCTCCACGTCTGTGTTCTGTAGGTGTGACTTTACTCTATAGCAAGTTCACGTCTGTGTTGTGTACATGTGACTTTACTCTCTATAGCA
>NW_017312166.1:0-3132 GCF_000935625.1 Nanorana parkeri
CGCGTGTGCGTGTTGGGCTTCATAAATCAGCCCCACAGTATTTTAATAGGCAAACCATTGTGTCTCACATAGGGATAAACAAAATTATGAGTTTTTATTTAGACCACATTTCTGTTAAAATCAGAACATTTTGTTGACATTTCTCAATTTGTCATTTTCCTCTTTGTTGCTTGCATGTTGTCTCTATTGCCATGTATTGCTCACATATATTAGTGACTGTCTTTATTTGTCCACATATGGCCTTAATTACCCATTTCTTGGCTGTATAGTGTTACAACTGCTTATTTCATACCCACATATTGTCCTATTTGCCCATTTGTTACTTGCGTATTGTTACAACTGTTCATTGTAGCCCATGTATTATCATGGCTGTGAGTTTTTTGCCTGTGTATTGTCATGATTGCCTGTTTGCCCACATATTGTAACTATAACCCATCTGTTACCCATGGATTATAATGATTCTTGGTTTTTGCCCATGTTCTGTAACAGTTGTTCATTTGTTACCCATGTATTGTCATTATTTCCTGTTTCTTGGAGATGTATTGACATGATCACTAACTTCTTTCCTAGGTATTGTATTAATTGCTCATTTGTTGCCCACATATTGTATCTCTTTTCCATTTGTTGCCCACATATTGTTATAATTGCCCATTTGTTGCCTGTCTGGTTGGTTGGCAATGAATTGTAATGCTTGGCCATATCATAACAATTAACAATTTGTTGCCCATAAATTGTAACAAATGTCTATTTGTTGCCTGCATATTATTACAATTGCAATTTTTCAGTTTGTTATCCATGTATTGTCATGATTACCTGTTTGTTTTGCATGTATTGTATAGGTTTTTACAATATGTGGGCAAAAAAATGCAATTTTGACAATATGTGTGCAAAAAAAAATACAATTTCCTATTTGTTGCCCATGTTTTGTTAGGATTAAAATTAGGAGTGTGTTAGGAGAACTATATAAATTAGCACTCAGTGGGCCTGTCATTATCACACCACACTGCAATTATAATAATGTTTCTCTGCTGCGCACTATGTATGCCACAAATAGATGCTTTGATTTGTCACAGCATGCCATTTACTGATTGGTTGCTAAGAGGGTGTGGGGGGCATCACAGAGCTTGCAAAGCAACATGGACAGGCTTTCTTACAGGTAGATTTTTAAATATTAATGGATTCAGAAGCAGGGTGTACTTTGCTATTTGGGTTATGTCACTTCACCAATGATATTGCAAAGCTACAAAATAAATTTTGCCACATCTATTTTCATTTGCACAGTAAAAATATAAGGGCCATTGCATTAAGGTCGGGTATTTGGTGTGCAAATATGTTCAACATCAAATAATTATTTTCCTTTATTTTTTTATCCTGCAGGGTTGTGCACTATTCAGTGTGGTAAAAGTTACCCCAAGCACAAGTACATACAACATAAGTTATATTGTGAAACAATCTCAAGGGCTCAGAGCTTCCAACAAACAAATTGCTGATTTTATTTACTCTAGCCTGGTGCTGAAAAATTATTGCTTAAGGGCCCAATCACACTGGTTTAGTTGTGTTGCCCTGTACAGTACTTTAATCATATAGAACTGTGCGATTAACGCATCGCAACCAGTGTGAATGGTCCCTAAAAAAGAACGTATGAGAGCTGAATTAATAGCTTATTATGCATATTGACATTAAAAGGAACACAAAAAAACATGCACAAAAATAATTATCTACCATAATTTCAGCCAAAACATTGAATACATTAGCTAAAAAATGCCACAATACTATATCATTGTTCTGGGTGGGCTTTCTGATGATGACAATGTCCCTGTGCCATGAACGTCATTACAGATGCTTATAGTTTCTACTGGAAATGCATGTGACAAACTGAGAACACAAGAGACACTGGGATGTAAAGTTGTCACCCCAAAACAGGAAGTGCATGAACAATGAATTTCATGATTGGATTATCATATATTAATTTAATAAAATCTTCAGATTTAAACAACACTTTTTGTATTAAAATTAACATGTTAAATTGTAAATAAGATTGTAGTGATTGGGTTTAAATCTACTTTCACAGTCTTTCGTGCATCAGTTTAAAAAAACAACAACAATATTTGCTTGTAAAATAACACAAGTTAAATATGATTGTACAAACTAATGTAGAGCTTTCTTTACTATGTTATAATTGCCAACAGTGTTGTTGACTGCACCACTGACCTAATGAAAAATTGATAATGGAAAGAGCATAGAGGAAACTTGTAACTGCACATTTTTGTAACTAGGGACAATGTTGTCACTACGGACATCAGTGAGACAGCTCTGGCCTAATTTCATCTGACTTTGAATGTGTGCAAATTACAGAGAAATGTGAACTGACTATGGGCTGAGAAAATCAGCAAAGACAGAAAATCATTGCAAATCACAGTCTTATCAATATTTTACCAAGTAAAGACTAGACGCCTTATACAGAAAGAAAAAAAAAATATCCTTAAGTATTTTAATCAGTACCTTAGTGTCTTTGCTAAATACTATGAATATAAATAAACATGTTTGCCTTTTGCAAGTTTACAACAGGCCAAACTGCATGAATATAATCCCAATCTGTATCAAGACTGTTTACATCTTGTGCAGAAAATTTATCTGCTTAAGAATTTTCCCTAATAGACCTGTTATCGAGGATAGATTATGCAAGTGATATGACCTTGACCATGAACTCAAAGTCAAAGCTGTTTGTAATCCTATGATATGGAGGTGTCTGTATAAATGAAAACAGACATTCAGCAAGCTATTTTCCTGCATCAAACTGTGCAAGTAATTAAAAGATGACATGCATGTTAAAATGCTGATTAAAAATATATATCCATCTATTTAATTTGCAAAATAAAATGCAGTAAATTAAACTACAGGAAAAAATAATGTGTGAAAAGATTTTCTTAAAGGATAAACATACTTTTAACTACCGAAGCCCCCATTCACACCAGGGTGGAGCATATGTTAGATGATTTTGAAGCTTTTTTTAAGCTCTTTTTTTTTTGCACATTTAGGCAAATGTTTTAAATGTGTTTTAATTGTTTTGGCCAATGAAAAGCAGTGACATCATGGGGCTGATTTACGAAGCCCAACACGTACACGCGCAGG
>NW_017312167.1:0-3131 GCF_000935625.1 Nanorana parkeri
TTTTTTGCATGTACGTCAATAAATAGACGTAATCTATTTGCTGTTGGAGTGTCGGTGTCCACATACTTTTGTATCATAGTGACGTTGGCCATCCGTCGAATACCGCAGCACCCACTTTTTCCCAATGTAGGAGCGCGATGGGTACATGGACTGTAATCTCATGTAAGAGGGGCTCTGTGCGAAGGGGGGGGTTCTGATTTGAAGCAGAACTCTAATGTGAAGGGGGCAATCTTTTTTATTCATGTTTTTACATGGGGTCACCCCTTAAAATTCCTACCATTCCTACCAGAGGTGCCTCGAGATTTTGCATATTTTTTTTAAAAGTTGAGAAATGCTGCTCTACAGGAAAGGATGGAAGTGCAGAGAGTCTTTGCAGCCCCATCTTGGAACATTTTGACAAGTGGCTGTGCAACCTATTCGGCAATATTTTGCTAGATTGGGGGTCAGTATAAGACTGGGCGGGGGGTCTCTATGATATAAGTGTGCAGTCACACTCTTAAAGCTTATATGAGATATTTTTGATTGGGCGTGCATATACTTCAAGGCCCCATTCACATTAATGCACCCATTTCATTTAAATGAGCTGCGGGTGCACCACAATGGACCTAAAGATGCACGTGCAACATTTTTTGCTGATGCAGCGCACCTCAACACCAGCTGTGCATTGCAGGTGTGCTGATTTTAGTGTATTGGGGTGCCATTGCTACGAATCTCTATTGACTACACTGCAGCATGTGCAGTACATGTATGTGAAGCCTGGGTAAGACATTTTGTGCAATGTTCGTAGCTGAGCACAGATATTTTAAATCTATGGGGTTTTTGTTTCTTTTTGTGAGTACTTTCCTTGTCCCTGGAAGCTATCCGAAATTGTTATTTCTGGGCAGTGGCTGGCTAGGTCATGCCGCAGAGCCGGGCTTTGTCTGTACAACATGTCCTGGACGATCTGGGGCACCAAGGTGCACACTCAGCAGCTGTACTCAAGGGCATCCGCTATGGTCTTCTGTGGCTGCTGAGCCCGCATTGTTGGCAACGAGGGTCGAATTAAACCTTGGCTGACGTGGGGAGGAGGGGATCAATAACACCAAAAAAGGGGGGAAGCAAAAACAAAAATCTTAAAGCACACCTATAAGGGAAAGTTGATATACGGTACAGAAAAACTCTTTTGGTATAATAATATAACTTTTTTTTTTGTATCGCTGAAATGGAGAAAATGCTATTCTAGTTTCCCACCCGTGCTGCTAACCCGTCTGGGAGCTCAGGCACTTGGTCATGTGATCTCTGTTGAATTCGGGTGGGCTGAGTCTACCTTTCAGCACAGATCATGTGACTGCATGCCTTGGCTCAGAATACATTAACATCTTTGTGTTTATTGGGGGCGATCTATAAATCTTCCAAACGGCCATACGCCGTTCGCACATCCTTCATGCCACTAGATGGAGCCAAGGAATTTTCTATGCTCCTTGGCTCCATCTAGTGGTGGAAATGCCTTGTGATCAGCATCTGCTTGGCCTTTGGCTGGGTGGAAGATTTATAAATAGACCCATAGGTATGAACGCATGTGTTAGGATACATTTTACATCAACATTGATGTATTGCATGCATCTTTATCCATTTCATCCATCTTTATCCTGCAGAAAAATGCATGATAGCAACACGTAGAAAAGCCCGCGTAAATGCACAACAGCGTTCACATTCAACGTCATGCGTTTTTAAAACACAAAGGTATGAATGAGGTCTCATCCGAGCAACACAAGAGGGAGCCCAGAGCAGCGTTTGCCCCAAGAAAGATCAGCAATTCATTTTTAAACGCGGGTCCATTTTAACGCCTGCCGCAATTTGCAGCTTCGGCATTGTGTTTTGGAGGTAGCGGCTTCTGGAACCTTCTCGCTAAGTTACTTTCGGCCCCCAGCTGGGGAAAGCCGGCCTCCCAGCAATTATAAACTCAGCAGTGGACAAGGGAGGCTGATCGTTTTCTCTTAATACGCAGCTAATGCCTCTGGATCAGTCCTCGCGTCCTCTGTAATTGTCTAGACCGTGTTACTTGTTAACTACCTCTGATATCCGTCTCCCTTTGGGTCTCAGTCAATTGTTCTGCATAGAACGTAACATAGAAGTGCCAAGTTAAGGGATTAATTAAGCAGCGTAGCGCGGCCGCAGTTTAGCATTTATAGAGGTGTCACAGCTTCACGCTGGAGCCGAGAGTTGTTGGTTAACCCCTCAGTTTGCCTTTGCTGGCTGCCAGAGCGACGCAGATTCCACCCGTGGATTGTGCAGGCCCAGGGCGGCCAACCTTTAGCTCTTTATGTGCTTGCAGAGTTCACGGAGTGTGAAGGCGCCTTTTGCTGCTGACAATACGAGGCAAGAAATTATCGGTCATCTCTAATTCCTTACTGGCATGAAGCTTGCCGGCCTCACAAGCTTTCTGGTTGTTGCATATGATGGTCCTACTTGTAGTTCCACAATGCCTTCAAGGGTATGTAGACCCGAACAATCAACTTCTTTGATTTGCTCACATTTGGTCTCCCAAATGGACTATTGGAAGTGTTTTGTTATATCTGTTTGATGAATGCAAAAACAATACCTGCTGATCTTGCCAGAGCTGATAACAGTCAGCCCAGGCAGAGAACGCGCCGAGTTATCAGTTATTAATGTTCCCAGCAGGACTGTCCCTAAGGTATTCGCTGCCTGAGGCGATGAGTTGTCATTCCCCCGAGAGGGAGGGGGTCACTTGTGGGGGCGGGGGCTTGGGGTCGTAGTGCTGAGTGTTAGTTCAGGTGGGGCGGTTTGGGGGCGCTGACACTGTGAGCGGCCCTGTCTGGTGTCCCATCTAGCTCACTGAAGTCACCAGTTGCCGGGAGCTCGGTGGGACGTCCCACTCAGCTCCTGGCAGCTGGTGACGTTGGTGAACTGGAAGCCACACAGAGCATCGCAGCTTGATAAGAGCTATTAGCAACCAGAGACACTGTGACTGCCCCTCTGCGCCCCTCACCATCCAGCCAACCCCCCAATAAGATACACCCTGAGGCAACCGCCTCATTATAGGGACGGTTCCCAGCTATCACTGAGGACTACAGAACCATGTCTGTGAAGGTTCTCATTTATCCAGGTCATGGTCTATCTGTAAAAAATAA
>NW_017312168.1:0-3130 GCF_000935625.1 Nanorana parkeri
TACTTTTGCACGATATTCTAATTATTCGAGTTTCACCTATAAGTGGTGGCCCTGTGCCGGGCCAGGTTTTGCATAATGAAGATGTGTGGTAAATTGGCTGCTGGCCAGAGCCCAACACAAAGTGATCTTATTTCATCACCCACACAAACAAATGTCTTGTGCAGAAACAGCAATGACTTGTGAAGGATTGAGGAGGTGCTATGTTTAACATGTCGCTTCACAGAGCTTAGCCAGCAGTAGACCTATATTTCTCAGAAATGTGAGAAGTAGAGTGAATTACTGTGCGCCTTCAGTCACATCAAGGACCAACAGTCAGCACCTAGCAGCTTCTGATGATATACACAGATGACTTCTCCCAAGCAACTGATTTTCTCAAAAAGTTTCAGTGTGTACGAAAAGGTCAAATTCATGATATACATTATTATTTCCCTTTTTATAAGGAAATAGCTTTTTAATAGCTTTACCCAATTTTCACTACAAAGCAAATTGGAAAATGATGAAAAAAGAAGACTTGATGTTATGGGCCCTTAAAATCCAACAATATCTTGCTGTGTTTTTTTTTCTTCATTTAGAAATGATTGCTAACCATGGCCAAGGTAAACCATGTTGTGTTCATTTTGTGAATGCTTTTGTTGTTTACCTAAAATATCACACTGAATAGTTGTTCTTAAGCTAGCCCAACTGCAAAGTGAATGGGAGAGTGGTAGGGATTGAGAATCCTGGTGTGCAAGCTGCTGCTGGTAACACATCCTGAGCTTTATTGGTGGATGAACTGTGTGTGTGTCATCTCAGCCTTAGCATAGTGGTATGTTATCACCAAAGTCCATAGCAGAAGATGAGTGTGCTGCAAAGGGTGAAAAAGGTGCAGTAATTTTACTGCTGTGTAGGAACTATGTCACCCTAGTATACGAAATGGGACATAAAGGGTTCTACTAAAGCCCATGGTATGGGATAAGCTTGCTGCAAAGAGTGACAATGGTGAAGTCATTTTACTGCTGTGTAAAAATGATGTCGCCCTATGAAAAGAAGTGGAACATGAAGGGCTCTACTAAAGCCCATGGTATGAGATAAGCTAGCTGCAAAGGTTTACAATGCTGCAGTGATTTCACTGCTGAGTAAACATGTGGTCACCCTATTGAAAAAAGTGGGGCATAATGGGGCCTACTAAAGCCCATGATTTTAAATATGCGTGCTGAAAAGGGTGACAATGCTGCAGGAATGAGGCTCATCCAATGAGGCAAGCCTACTAGGTGAAATTCCTCAAGGGTCAGTTTCAAAGCTAGCAAATCTGATCCCCAATGGAACAGTTTTCTTTCTGTTGCATAGAATCTATTTTTAGAGAAGAAGGCATAGGGATGTCTAGCCCCACTGAGGGACCGCAAAAGGATGGCTCCGACTCCTACGAATAACATGTCAACTTCAATGCAGAAAGGTTTTGTGATGTCCAGTCTCATCACAGCAGGAAATGAAAGGAAGAAAGGAAGGCTTGCTTGAGGGTGTGGAAGTCTTCCACAACATTGGAAGGCCAGTCCTTGGAGTTAGCATCTTTCCAGGTGAGGGTGGTAATGGGAGCAAGAAGAACAAAGTATTTGTTGATAAACTGCTGGTATTAGTTTGTGAACCCTAGAAAACGCGGAGTAGTTAAAGACTGCTGGGCAAGGGTCAGTTGGAGATAGCACCAAGGTCCATGGAAATACCATCTTGGGAGAGTTTATAGCACAGGAAAGACACCTAAGGAAGATCAAAAGGACATTTCTTAGATTTATCATAGAGGCTATTATCATGGACAAAGCTAGATGGCATCTCCCAGCATACTCCTGGGCAAGGGACTGAACACCACTCAAACAAAATGCAAACATTTTAAATCCCTGGAACCTTCCAGTCACACTACATGATCATGGCTCTGTTACATTGTCCAGAAAACATGACTGAGGTTTTAAATGTGTTATATGCTTTCTAGTGTTCATATGTGGGCCATTGCCACAGTTGCTGCTTTGGAGGATGACTGGGAAAACACATGAAGCTTCAGAATAGAAACTAATCCTTTTTCATGCTATGGATAATCATAATTAATGTACAAATTATTACACTGAAATAGCAGAAGGTTTCATGATGACAAGGACAGTACTATAAACAGACAGTAGCATTATTCTGTTGGGAGTTTAGAGAAATTTATTGCTATAATTTCCTAGCTGGTAGGCTGACACACAGCAATAAGATTTAGAGTGAAGATTTCTGGGGGAAAAAAAAAAGTTAATTTTCTTGTGGCAGAGATGATGCTGCTCTTGGGAAACCGTTATCGCCAAGATGAGACTGATTACCTACTGCAGTTATCTGATGTTTAGCTGGTTTTCTGTTAAGGCCTGGTGGAGATGTTACTTTCATTTCCGGAAAGTCACTATACATTACGGGACATCTGTCAATAAAATCACCTCCAAAATAAATGTTGCAATGTTATTTTTTCCTAGTATCTGATATTTAGTAAATAAATATTCTATAAAAGTGTTGATAATTTATTGCCTGTTTTTAAAATGCTGAAGCAATCCTAAATTACATGAAGCGCAAACCTCAAATTCAAATAAATTCACTACTACCAGTGCTGGTGTTTGTAGATAACGAATTCAAGGGGCTGAGATGTCATGTGTTTTGTAAAGGGATTAATGTTATCATTTGCACATATATTGCAAACAGCGATACAAATGGATAGAACTCACAATTCACAGCCACAAACACTCCCAATGAATGGAGCAAATAATGTATAGGAGACATTTATCAATAACCTTAGAATACAAGCCAAGAGGGTAAGCATGCACAGAAACCAGAAGTACGTGTGAGGCTGGTGTTTAGTCTTTTATGTGAAAACAATTCATACATTTACACATTTAAACATGCACAGCATGACACACCAGACCATGCTCCCCATTTACTGTGGTCACAACATTACGTAAGCGGTTAGAACTTTGGGAAAAGTCATGTCTAGCCTTTCACTGTTTTATAAGGAGCAAAACCACTAGTGGATGTTGTAAAATGACACACTTCATTTCCCAGCATTTAACAGAATTACAAAATAAGAGTATCATGCCAAAACGAACGCCAAAACACCTGTAAAAGTGAGATCATGTAAACAAAA
>NW_017312169.1:0-3130 GCF_000935625.1 Nanorana parkeri
AAACAGTTCAAATCCAATTTTTTAACGCCACTCAGCTTCCAGGCACTTTGTTCTCCAAGCCCTGTTGTGATCCTTACCTTCAGATCCACTACCAGCGTTCTCCATAGAACTCCAAAATCTAATCACCACAGCATTAAACAAGGCCATTATCAATAAAAAAGAAAAAACCTTCCTGAATCCGAAATTTCCATGCACGCCTTACTTCTACCACCTCCCAAAAGTACATAAAGACTTGAAAAATCCTCCAGGGCGCCCCATCATCGCGAGCACAAACAGTCTGACCAGTGGTCTTTCTGTCTATATAGACCATTTTCTCCAACCCATCGTCACATCACTCCCTTCATATATCAAAGATTCTGGTCACCTCATCGAAGTCCTATCATCCTACAAATGGGACCCATCCTATAGTTGGATGTCCCTAGACGTTACCTCTTTATACACATCTATTCCTCACTCTGTAGGTCTCAATGCCTTGCAACATTTTCTCACCACATCTTCCATCAACCACAGTCAAGCACAGTTCATTCTGAACTGTACTGAGTTTGCCCTTACACACAACTATTTTTCTTTTCTGGGCAAGTTTTACTTGCAGACACAGGGAACAGCCATGGGGGCTAACTTTGCTCCCAGTTACTCTAACCTAACTATGGGTCACTGGGAGGCCCGTCACATTTGGAGCAATAACCCATTCGCAAATCGGCTAGTTTTTTACGGTAGATACATCGACGATATCTTGATTATTTGGGATGGCCCCACCGAGAGCGTGCCCGAGTTCCTTGCTCATTGCAACCAAAACCAATTTGCGCTTTCGTTCACCTTTGAGTCCAACAACAACAAATTGGTGTTTCTTGATCTCGAATTGTCCACCAAGGGTCTTGACATTATTACCAACAATCACGTCAAACCTACTGGAGGTAATTCCTACCTCCATTACAAAAGCTGCCACCACCCTAGGTGGAAGAAAAATATACCTAAGAGTCAATTTTGTAGACTTAGGAGAAATTGCACTCAAAATAGTGACTATGTGACATCCAGCCAATTACTCCTTAATAAATTCAGAGAAAAGGAATACCCGGAGGATCTTATCATGGAGGCCTTTTCAGGCTACACCGAAGCCGTTCAGACCCCGGACATGACACATCACCAAACCACCAAGGAAAATAACAAAATCCGCTTTATCACTACCTTCAACAACAGTTTTACAGCAATTCAAAAAGTCATACAAAAACATTGGCACATCTTACAAAAAGATCCGAAATTGGGATAAAACATACCGCCCAAGCCATCTATCAATTTTAGAAAGTCTAGGTGTGTCAAAAACATGGTGGGCCCTAGCCGGTCCTTTCAAGGTCCAGAAATTCGTCCCAAACATTTTCTCTTTGACAACAGAACGGGAGTGTTCCAGTGTAAAAAATCTAGATGTTTGACATGTCAATTTATTCAGCATGGCCAAACCACCTTTCACGACCATCTCCAAAATCCCCACACCATTAAACAGTTTATAACATGTTCTCATGACCACGTGGTGTATGGTCTAAAGTGTCCTTGCAATCTCATATATGTGGGTCGTACGATAAGACCTCTAAGAGACAGAATAGGTGACCATCGACGCCTAATAACAAAGGGCGACCTAGAACATAGTGTACCTCGACACTTTACGCTTAAACACAACAAGAGAATTGAAGACCTCAAAGTGTTTGCCATCGAACACATCTCAAACCAACTATCCTCCTCAGAACGGTTCCATCTTCTCTGTAAAAGAGAGACATATTGGATATATAAGCTAAATACCTTGGTTCCAATAGGTCTTAATGAGGAAATCGAAATTAATACTATTTTATAAATCCCACTTGACACATACATTAGGCCTATTACCATCTAGATTATGTCATACTTGTAATCAAATTGTTTTTAATCCCCTGCTACCAGATCCCACTAGATGGGTGTAAGTTTTTTAATCACACACAGTATTCGATGCTACATCTACATTGGATATTTTTATAATCTTTTAAACCCCTAAAAAAAATGTACACAAACAATAGAGTGCCCCTGAATAATGCAATTGCTGCCCTTTAATGGAGGGGGCGTGTACCAATACACTCCTCTCTCCACAATTCAACCTATCAGGAAGGCACCATAGGTGATACCTCCGCCCAGCTGTCACTTTTAAGCCCAAGTGCTCTCCCTCAATTCTATTCACCCCCGGCTGTTCATAGCTTGACAAAGAGGCCCCGCCTCGAAACGAATAGCTACCGACCCACTGCCCCTCAGTGCTCTTTGACCTTCCTGCCATTCCCGCCGGCGTCCGTTCCTGCCCGAACCACCGCTCCGCCTCCCGAGCCGACTGACACAGAGCTGACGGCTAACAGCACCTTGGACACACAGTATCCTCGGCTGCAACGACCTGGCCAGCTGAGTCCTTGCAAGAGACAGCTGTTCCTCCGTCACAGCCCATGTCCTCGCAGGCAGTTTACCCACCAGACCACTGGACTCTTCAGGTCTGCACTCACCCAGGGTCCTCACTGGATTTCCTCCCACACATGACTTCTTAAACGTGAGTTTCCCTATATGCTTAGTACAGTAGTAGTGCTCTCAATACAATTTTCATTCATTTGCTTCAAATATAAGTGATCCCTACAATTATATATTTCTCTTATCTTCTCTGGTGTGTCCTGTGCTCCCTGCAGTTTTATCTCAGGCATTGTCCTGTCCTGTCCACCTCTGTAAACTACAGAACATCTCCCCTCCCTATGTTATGGAGATGATGAGGAGTGAGGGTTCTGTACTCCTAACACACTTCTTGTCCTAGGGTGACAACACTGCTCCTCCATAGATAAAGTACAGTCTGTAGTGTTGTCACCCTAGGACAGGAAATGTGTTAGAAGTGCACAACACTCCTTTCTCTCCTCTTGGAAGGTGGGAAGGTATTCTATAGTCCACACTGTAACTAAGAGTGCAGCAGAAGCAGAGAGCACAGGAGGGTATGTTAATTATCAGATCACCAGGTGAAAAGAAATAATAAAAAGCCCAAATCCAATGACTGCTGAGCTGCAATTATTATTATTATTATTATACAAGGATTTATAGATCGCCAACAGTGTGCGCAGCGCTTTACAATATAAGGAAGACA
>NW_017312170.1:0-756 GCF_000935625.1 Nanorana parkeri
ATTGTGGTTGGGAATGGTGGGGGGTCACATTGTGGTTGGGATGGTGGGAGGGTCCCTCCCTGCCCCTCTCCCTCCGCGTCCTTCTCTGGGATTCTTATTTGTGGGCATACCCCTCAGCAGTAATGTTCCACAATCCCCCCCTCCCGGTGTTTGTAATGGTTTCCTCCCATTGGATGGGTTGGGGGCCTCGGAGGGGGTCACACAGTCTGAGGTGAGGGAGGTCCAATGACAGTATTTTGAATCTCTCAGACCGTTATGTCCTGGAAATAACTCCTGAGGCTTATGGAACCTCCTGGATCTGATTGGAGGCCACTGAACCCCACCGATGACCCCAATACTAGACGGATCCGCGTCACGGACAACGTCATGTCAGGTGGGAATCCTTCATTCCGTTCTATGGACCCTACACAAGAAATGATGGAGATTCCCCTTGGCTGTGAGGACATTACCTGACATGTGTGTGAAGGTTCTCATTGGTCCCGGTCATGTGATATTATTAGTTACACGCTATGATTACATACATGCTTGTTCATATCATGGGAGGGAGGCCAACCGCAGGTCTAGAACACGTGTCAATGAAATGTAAATGATCTCGGAAGCATTTCTGATGGATGTCAAGTAGCTCTGGATCCCCCATCCTCATGTCTTCCTCGGCTCTGGATCCCCCCCCCCATCTTCATGTCTTCCTCAGCTCTGTATTGCCCCCCCATGTCTTCCTCGGCTCTGTATTGCCCCCCCATGTCTTCCTCGGCTCTG
>NW_017312171.1:0-465 GCF_000935625.1 Nanorana parkeri
GGAGGAGCAGTGTGTAGTGAGGAGCAGTGTGCAGGGAGGAGCAGTGTGCATGGAGGAGCAGTGTGTAGTGAGGAGCAGTGTGCAGGGAGGAGCAGTGTGCATGGAGGAGCAGTGTGTAGTGAGGAGCAGTGTGCAGGGAGGAGCAGTGTGCAGGGAGGAGCAGTGTGCAATGAGGAGCAGTGTGCGGTGGTCTAGCATACCAGTCAGATGATAAACTGCAGGTGGTGGCAAGCTCCCCTCAGGACGTATGCAGAGAGGCCAATGAGTATACTCCCATCGCCGGGTCTCTGCCGGAAGCTCCCCCGTGTTTGGGGAGTAATTGTGCGTTCTTATTTGTGTACTCGGGTACTGCGCATCAACTCATCCTCTGGCCTGGAATTCATATTTATTACATTTAGGAATTGACGTTGATCCACATTCACACCGGGTACAGATGAGTATACACGGGTATAGATGAGTATACAT
>NW_017312171.1:1635-2077 GCF_000935625.1 Nanorana parkeri
TGGGTACTGATGAGTATACACGGGTATAGAGGAGTATACACAGTTATAGAGGAGTAGGGTACAGATGAGTATACATGGGTATAGATGAGTATACATGGGTATAGATGAGTATACATGGGTATAGATGAGTATACTTGGGTATAGATGAGTATACACGGGTATAGATGAGTATACACTGGTACAGATGAGTATACATGGGTATAGATGAGTATACATGGGTATAGATGAGTATACACTGGTACAGATGAGTATACATGGGTACTGATGAGTATACACGGGTATAGAGGAGTATACACGGGTATAGATGAGTATACATGGGTACAGATGAGTATACATGGTATAGATGAGTATACATGGGTATAGAAGAGTATACATGGGTACTGATGAGTATACACGGGTATAGATGAGTATACAGGGGTATAGAGGAGTATACACGGGTATA
>NW_017312172.1:0-764 GCF_000935625.1 Nanorana parkeri
ATTATAAAGCAGGGGCTGTTGATGTGAAGGGAGGACTCTGATGTGAAAGGGGGGTTTCTGATGTGAAAGGGGGGATCTGATGTAAAGATGTGCTCCTGATTTAGAAGTGGTGAGTCTGATGTGAAGGGGGAACCCCATCTTTTTGTGTTTTGCATGGTGTCCCTCATTAAAATTCATACCAGACCACTATCTGTAAAAATAGTATGTCATGGATTTTGAATGGGCCGCACCTAATTTTTTAATCTTTTTACATGTTTTACATTTAGAGTGGGATGCCTCAAAATTTTGCATACTTTTAAATGGTGCAGTGACTGAAAAAATGTTCACAGACACTGGGTAACACCTCTGTTAGATAAACATATATATTGCAGGTTACTAGCCCTTAGATGTGGTGATTGCATTTATATTTGTTCAGGATTTTTTTCCTTTATTTTAACTTGGTGATCCTGCCAGTAACACATACCCTGTCCTACGGTGGCGATTCTCACTCACTGTACTGTATCTACAGAGAAGCAGCATTGTCATCCTAGATCGAGAAGTGTGTTATGACAACAGAACAGTAGGGTTGGGCTCGATGTTGGAGCCGAACGTGATTTCGACTCGAACATCGCTAGTTCACACATGAACTATCAGGGCTTTTGGTGGGTTGTTCGCCCACTAAACGCCCCACAAGGTGATGTGTCTTGTGAAGCCGTAATAGGCTAAAGGCTTGCACCTCACCGGAGGTCAGGTGCAAGACTTTGCTCAATCAGGGCACAGAGAAC
>NW_017312172.1:1957-3122 GCF_000935625.1 Nanorana parkeri
CTTTTTGGATGTTCTAAAGTTCGAATTCGAACCGAACTCAAGACATGTTCGGCTCATAACTAGTTGCCACCCTAGATCAAGAAGTGTTTTATGACTACAGAACACCTCCAACTCTCCCTTCTCATAACATGGGGAAAGGTGTTCTAAAGTCCACAGTTAGAGATGGGAACAATGCTAACTGACAACAGTCATCAGTGGCAGAGAGCACAAAAGGTTATCAGCCCACAAGATTTCTGGCAGAATCAATAGGAGGCACAGCATTGTCATCACAGGAAGGATCGTGGTAGGATTTCTGCCTTTGTATATTTGAGCATTAGAGCACCCTGACTTTTGTGGATCTCATAGCACTTAAAATACATTGGCAGATATTCGCAGGCAAATGGGGGATTTGAAACCTCCATTATTACTGATTAAATTTGTTTTTTATTGGAAAGGTTGACTTTTGAGTGGAACTGACATTTTAATCAAAGTATATTTTACCCGAATAAAATTATATTTAGTTTGCCAAAGCACTTTCTACTATAAACTACTGCCATGTTAGTTTTTTTTCAGGCAAATTCCACCTTTTAGGGGGAAAAAAAATTACAGACTACTCGAGCATTTATTGTTTTTTTTTTGCATTGACGTCAGCATTGCGGCCAACAATCAATGCATATTCTCCCTTCCGCCCATGTCCATACCTCGGTACAGACATTCAGTAGTTTGGATGGGAATCCATGTGAATCCTGTGAATAGATGACATGGTTGTGTAAACAGAGCTTATTTCCCTTGTGGGTTAAAGAACCCTTTAATTAAGGTAAGTGTGTGTGTATTTGGGGGGTATACATTGCTATACACTGTGAAATTACCTTTTGATGTCAATAAGGAAGAATTGACGGAACAGATATTGGAGTGCCAGTGACTACTTTATTTTTTTTCATGGCTTGATTGGCGGCGGCCATCTGCAGTCACTGCAGCACCCACCCGGAGACTACAGGTTAATTCCGGTCAGGAGTGTGATGGCATTCAGATATATTTGTGGGGGGATTGCAATGTGACCATGTTTCGTGTTACAGCCTGAATATTGGTGCTTGCAGACTTTATTGGGAGCATGTGACAGGGGGCAATGCAGGAACACCACTAAAAGGGACACAGTGTTGTCACCCTATAACAGGAAGTGCCTGAA
>NW_017312173.1:0-1932 GCF_000935625.1 Nanorana parkeri
CTCCATGCGACCGTTCACGTCCGTGAGCAAGCCACGCCCCAACTACTGATCTTTTGTAGGGAGGCATGGTGGGGACCATGACTCCATATGCCAGGCGCTGCATATGGCTGTTGGGTGACCGGCTATAGCTCACGCTCCAATACGAAGGGGCTTATAATTCCTTCACTGATGGCTGAGCTAAGTACATTAACTGGTATATTAACTAGTGGATAAACTGCCACCTAACAGATCTAAGAGACCTTTCATATATTTTGTTTCGGTTAGGGTTTGTATTTGTTATGAAATTATATGATGCTTTTGTTGGTAGCATCTCGATGCTACGACTCATAATATGTGTTAAGTATTTTCCTTTTTTCAGTATCTCTCTTGTAATATCCACTGCTGTAGCTTACCAGTGACCCCCAAATAGGCTAGGGATAACCGCCGCCTCCATATACCATAGGACACCGCGGTGACCCAACTGGCTGATATTCCAGCCAAATATAGGTGAATATGTTTTTTTGTTTTTTTTTCTCACCCCTACTCCCTCCCTTTTTTTTTTCCCCTCTCCCTTCACTTTTGTAGCTCACACGAGTAGATTTAAACCCCACTACCCTCCCTCACCTAACCTATCTTTACCCCCCCGTCCCACCTTAATCTCACTTGTACTGCGTTAATCAACAGTTGACACAACTCCACGTGTTAGCCACACTAAACATACCTAGATTTTCTGACTGCCCCCCTCCTATACCTTATTTTATTTTCTTGTCCTTCTTATTTTCCCACCATTTTTTCTTTTCTCCCTAGTTCACACCCTCTTGTCTGGGCCGTAAGATGGCATCTCTTAAAATGATTTCTTGGAATGTCAAAGGGTTGAACGCCCCTGAAAAACGGAGAATGATATGGGGCGATTTAAACCGTCAGGGGGTGGATGTTGCTCTCCTCCAGGAGACCCATTTCAAGATCGACCACGTTCCCCGCGTGGAGACGGGCAGTTACCCAGTTATATACCATAGTAGTTCACCAGATAAGAGATCCAGAGGAGTAAGTATTTTACTCTCTCGCACAGTACCATGGCTGTTACTGGACCAATTTTCCGGAGAGGAAGGTCGGGTCCTATTCATTAAGGGTACTGTTGGCTCCCAAATAATAACACTGGCCAATATTTATGCCCCAAACCACCATCAGATTTCATTCATTGAGCGCGTACTGAACCACCCGTCGGAGTTCCAGGAAGGGACAGTGATCATGGGAGGAGATTTTAATCTCGTCCTGGACCCCAATTTAGACTCCTCACGTACTTCCACCCACCTCTCTCTAGCAGCTCTTAAACGCCTCAAGCATTCCTTTTTCTCTTATCAATTGATAGATGTGTGGCGCCTACAACATCCCTCAACCCGTGACTACACATACTTCTCGCCCCTGCACCAAAGTTACACCCGCATAGATTATTTTTTCACACACCATAGCCAACTGGCCAGGATCCGCGATGTAGAGGTGGGCAGTATCACCTTATCAGATCATGCACCTTTTTTATTGACACTGGCAATGGACAATTTAGCACCTGGTCCCTGGCAGTGGAGGTTGAATGATACCCTGCTCCAGGAGTCTGAATTTGCTGACTACTAGGAGCAGAGTCTCTCCCTGTTTTTTCAGGAGAACTCCACGCCAGATATCTCCCCATACATGGTATGGGAGGCGCACAAGGCGACCGTCAGGGGCCTACTGATTGCGCGGGGCTCCCAGCTCAAAAAGCAGCGCTTAAAAGATATTGCTTCCCTTTTAACGAAGATCCACTCTCTGGAAACACGCCACAAACTTACAGCGGACGACCACTAACGCACAGCTTTGCCTAGTGAGGGAACAACTTCGCGCCCTATGTAATTTTAAAGCGAAAGCATCAGTACTCAATTGTCGCCGTACCTTTTATGAGTACGGCAATCAGTGTGGGAA
>NW_017312173.1:2639-3121 GCF_000935625.1 Nanorana parkeri
ATATCAAACTCTGTGCTAAAATACTATACCTCCGTCTGGCCTTTATACCCACCAGGGAAGCGAGGGATAACACCACGCGGGTACTGGGGGCGCTCCACTCTGCCCGGTCGGACCGTGCGTGTTTTTATCCACGGATGCGGAGAAGGCGTTCGACCGGGTAGACTGGGAGTTCCTCCGGCTCACTCTTGAGGTGATTGGAGTGGGACCCGGTATGCGCTCCTGGATTAGCTCCCTTTACTCCCAACCAACTGCACGAGTACGGGTTAACGGCGCCCTCTCCTCTCCGTTCCCTAAGCACACGCCAAGGTTGCCCTCTTTCCCCAGTTCTTTTTGTATTGTCCTTGGAGCCCTTCCTACGTACTGTCCAAGCCAACCCTGATATCCGAGGTGTGATGGAGGGGACCAATCATCATAAAATCATCATAAAATCGCAGCCTTCGAGGACGACCTTCTTTTCTTCTTGTCCTCCCCAGATATTTCTA
>NW_017312174.1:0-3120 GCF_000935625.1 Nanorana parkeri
GTTGAATGAGGAACACATGAAAACTGGCAGGTGAAAATAAGCCTAAACAAACACCTCTGGACAGGACAGAATGGATGAAAAACGTGCCGTTCAAATTTATCCGCCATGTGCGCGTGTTTGCTAGAATTACGAAGAAATCGTGCAGGATTGGCGTGGTCGTGTTTCTAGGATCAAAAAACGTGTGAACTTGCTCATGCACATGCGCAGTTGCCTGGAGCACATCCGAACACGGCACTGGTGTGTAAGTATCTTATTTTGGAATACTGTCTTTTACCAGTTTGTAAGTGTTATGTAGAATGTTTGTATGCACAGAAGCATAGCAATAACATATGTATCATATGTATGATTTGCACATGTATGGCAGTAGTAGAAATATGATTCTAGCACTTGCAATTTTTTATTATAGTGGCGTGCAGCCGACACGCGCGTAAGTAAATACATATAAACGCGCCATGCCTGCGTGAAACCGCGCCATGATGTGCGTGTTCGCGGGTTAAAACGCGCACGCAGCCTGCGCGTGTGCGTGTTGGGCTTCGTAAATCAGCCCCATCATGTCAAACCCATGTCCATATCCCTTTTTTGTTTTACCAAGTTTAGATAACAACATTCATAACCAATAGTCATAAGAGACAAATAAAACTAGAGCATTACAGATTTGCTGTTGTTATTGACACAAAGGGAGTCGCATTCTTGCACAGCAGGAGGTTAATTGCAGGTCTTGCGCATGGATAATGCTAAGGCACAAGATATATGACAACAATTAGAATTTCCCCAAACTGCAGAATAAGAAAAATGGATAAAAAAGTCTCAGCAGTGAATTACCTACATAATAATACATTCAAGCATACCGCTGCACAGGACTGCAGGAAACCTGTTTGTTGAAAATAAACTATTTACGCATAAACAGTACATAGCTTACTGCATGCAGTTCCTCTTTCCCAGGGAGAAGATTACTATTTAAATTACAATGTGAAAAAAAATCACAGCAACATTTTTTTGTAGATAGTTGATATTCATTCATGCAAACATGAAGGGATAATTTAAAAATGAACTTGCTTCATGCTACACACACCCTAAAAAACCTAATCAAAGTATACAGAGCAGGTGTAGCAAACCCTGACCTTCAATGGCGCTTCCCCATTGCATTTGCTGGCAATTTACGGCTGTCAAAATAACAGCAAAGAGTTGCTGTGTAAATACAGCTGCTGTAATAGCTGTTGCTGTAAAAAATAAAACTGCCTGACCCAGTTTCTATACACACCTTTCAGACCTGAGACTGAGAGATACAAAGTAATATTTTTACTTTAATATCTACTTTATGCTTTATCCATCTGCAGACCAAAGAGATGAACCTCAATGTGCATATGATGCCAGTTAATTGTTCTATTTAACCCATTATTAACCCCTAGTTTTCCCTGATCAGTTTAATTAACTCTTTCTTCCCTTTCTCCCTATAGTTATTATTTTCCTATTACTATTTTTCTAACAATTATTATTTTTGTTATTATTATTATTATACAGGATTTATATAGCGCCAACAGTTTGTGCAGCGCTTTACAATATAAGGAAGAGATTACAATCACAATACAATTCAAGACAAGATGGTAAATAGGTCCCTGCCCCTGAGGGGCAGGGAGGGGGAAGGGAGGGGGAAGGGAGGGGGAAGTGATACATGAGGAGGTAGCTGTGTGGGGATGAATTGTCTGAGAATGTGATGGTTGAGCAGTTAGGTTGAGGTGGGATAGGCTTCCCTGAAGAGCTGAGTCTTCAGGGATCGCATAAAGGCAGTCAGAGTGGGAGATAGATGGACAGGTTGGGTTAAAGAGTTCCAGAGGATGGGAGAGACTCTAGTGAAGTCCTGGAGGCAAGCATGGGAGGAGTTGACGAGGGAGCTGGAAAGCAGAAGGTCTTATTAAGAGCGGAGGGGATGGTTAGGGTGATACTTTGAGACAAGGTTTCAGATATAGCCAGGGCCAGAGTTGTGGATGGCTTTGTAAGTCATTATTAATATTTTGAATTTTATCCTTTGGACTACTGGAAGCCCAAAGGATATTTAACATTTCTTTCATGTTTATTCACTGTATTCATTTTTTTTCGTGCCACATTGAAAAAAAGAGCATTAAAAAAAAGCAGGACAAATGATAGGAGTCAAAATGTACACTTTTTATCTACAATAAAAATATATTTTTTAAACCAACACTGACCAAAGTAGAAAAACTGTTTTTTAGTTTTATTATCTTTTTGTTTACGGATTGCATGAAACATAAGATCATTTTTGTAAGACAGTATCACCAAAAGCTAGCATTGTTTCTTCTCAAAATAATATATGTATTACTTTGCTATCTTAAGTAATTACAAATTTATTGCTGAATAAACAAGCTCATAGCAGAAATGTAAAAATTGCTTTGGTCCATAGAGTGTACAGGCGTGAGAGCTGAAGTGGGAACATCTTTTGGCAATAAACGCTATATTCAGAAATGCTTCTTTTTGTATAAATGTTCACCGTATTTCTTTATTTCCCATATCCCTTTCACAAAACAATTTAACCACTTAAAGTGACACTAAACTGGGGAGTTAAAACAAAAAAGTACCCTAACTATTAACAAAAATGTAGCTTATTTCTGTATCACTCATGTTTAGTTTACTTGTATTGAGCTTGTAGTCCATCACAGGAGCGAGCTTGGAGTGGTGGCTACTTTACAACACACACAGGGACCATGGGGGAACAAAAGTAGCCGCCCTCCAGAAGTAAGGACAGTGTTGGCATGAATTCAGGGATGATTTCAGGATCTACAGCCGAATGATACACAAATAAGCTACATGTTTGTTAATTGTTAAGGTACTTCAATGCATTTGTAAGATTTAACTCTTAAGTTTAGTGTCACTTTAAGCTCTCACACCTTTATACTCCTATATACCCTCTGTGGACCAAAGCATTTTTTTAATTTTTAGGCAGGCCTGATAATTCAGCAATAACATATGCTGAATAAATAAAAACAAGATAACAAAGTGATACATATATAATTTTTATAGGTCAAACAATGCTTATTTTGATGATCTTGTCATGCAAAAAAAGTTTTATTATATAGTTACATAGTATTTGAGGTTGAATAAAGACAT
>NW_017312175.1:0-1374 GCF_000935625.1 Nanorana parkeri
AGGCCACGGTTCTGGGCATATTCAACACCCTCTTGGGCAACGCCTCTACCCATCCCCTTGAGCTAGATCGGCTGCATAGGGTGCCGGGCTACCGCAATCTGCAGCAACCGCAACCCAGAGATGTGCTGTGCAGAGTGCACTGTTTTCAGCAGAGGGAGGCCATTTTGGCGAAGGCCCGGGATGGAGGTCTGGTGGACTTCGATGGAGCACAGATTGCGCTTTTTCCAGACCTCTCCCGCAACACGCTGGCTAGAAGTTGCAGGACAAAGCCATAGCGTATCGTTGGGGATACCCCTTCCAGCTGGTAGCTCGCCAGAATGGCAAATCGCGCGTCCTCCGTTCTCCTGCTGACCTGCCGGGCTTCCTGCGTGCTCTTCATCTGCCGTCGGTGTCTCTGGATGAATGGCCCGACCCGACACTGCCTGACTGGGCTCCCCTGCCACAGGATCCATCTTGGCTGCCGGGTTTGTTCCAGAGAAAACGTCGCCGCGAGCGGCCGGACGCCGCCTCCTCCTCTTCTGCTCCCCAGACATGAGCGAGCCGGTGAACGGAATGTCCCCTTCCTTCCTTTCCACGTCGGGGGCAATGGTAACAGGCTTTCCTAGTCACCATCACGTTTCCTTGTCACCTCAGAGCGGAAAGGGAGACCCTTCGCTTACCGGTTATGGGACCTCTTCCACACCTCACTTGGGACAGGACTTCGGCCCTTCGTAAACCCACAGAACCGAACTTTGGACCTCTCCAGACCCTTGAAGGATTTCAGTTCTGCGCTGATCCCAGGTACTCCTAACCTTTGCATTTCAGGCTATTGCACTGATGTTTGATCAAAATTTCAGGCTATTGCACTGATGATTGATGTTTGATCAACCTGTCAAAAATGTATGACCACATTCTCTGCTTAGTCATTCGCATATATGTTTTTTTTATATGTCTGCATACTTTGCCTAGCCGTTTACACATACGGTTGCACCATTGGTGCTGTGTCTAATATGTCAGCCCTATCTGTTTGCATACTTTGCTTAGTTATTTACATATGCGGTTACAACATTGGTGATATGCCCATCTTGGTAGCCCTATTTGATAGCATACATTACGTACAATACAATACTGATGGTGTGCACTGGCAGGCACACCATCAGTATTGTTTGAATTCTTCTGTCTGACCAGTCTGACCGGGTACTTTGCTTAGACGTTACGGCATTGCTATTGTGTCAATTCTATCAGCCCTTTTTGATCGCATATTTTGCTTAGTCGTTTACACCTGCGGTTACAACATTGGCGCTGCGTCACTGCTGTCAGTCCTATCTGAATGCATGCTTTGCTTAGTCGTTTACACTTGCGGTCACAGTATTGGGGCTGTCTCCATTCTGCTGG
>NW_017312175.1:1388-3119 GCF_000935625.1 Nanorana parkeri
CTCGAATAATTAGAATATCGTGCAAAAGTAATTGCAGTAAGTGCTTCAAAAGGGGCCCAAACCAAGTACTGAGTACATATGCATGCTTGTACTTTTCAGAGGTCCGATATTGTTCTATGTACAATCCTTGTTTTATTGATTGCATGTAATAATCTACTTTTTTGAGGTTGTGGATTTGGGGTTCTTGGGGTTTTCATGAGCTGTAAGCCATAATCATCACAATTATGACAAATCACGGCTTGAACTATCTTGATTTGCATGTAATGAGTCTATCTCATATATTAGTTTCACCTTTTAAGTTGCATTAGTGAAATAAATGAACTTTGAACGATATTCTAATTATTCGAGTTTCACCTGTATGACTGCACACTTTGCTTAGTCGTTTACACTTGTGGTCATAAAGTTAATGCTGTGTTGATTGTGCCTGCCCTATGTGTCTGCACACCTGGCTTCGGCATCTACGTCTGCGGTTATAGCCGTGACGCTGTGTCGGTACCGTCAGACCTGTATTGCTGCATTCTCTTAGTCGTTTATGTATATGGATAATGCACTAATGTTGTACCAATTCCACCAGGTCTATTGAGCCACATGCCCTGGTGATGCCTGTGTTTCTGGCCGCAGGTCTTCTGAGAGGTGATGGGCTCCTTGGCCCACTGCTCTGGTTTGGGGGGGGGGGGTTCCCCACGCACTTGAGCGTGGATCCCCTCTCCCTGTTAATGCTGACTCCAGGCCCAGGCGTCGCCATTGTATACCAATTGGGATGGCTGGCGCTCCACCATGTTCATAATGGGTATCCCATCCTGGTGGGGCCCCAGGTTTGCATCAACACCCTTTTCCCCTCCCCTCCCCTGTCACTTTTTACCTATCCCTCCCTCTTCCCCCTTTTTCCCCTTCCCCAACCTTCCTTCCCCTGCTCCTGTGGCCCATGACCCCTCCCCCTTTCCACATGAGGTATACGTTTATGTGCCTGTTTAGAGTGTTCTGAAAGATGATGTGTTGAAATGTTTATACTTTTCGAATGCTCCTGTTTTATACTAGATTAGACATTATATTTTCATGATTCCCCGGTCGTTCCCGGGTATGTGTGCCGTCCAGGCCCTGAGTGATCACTTACCCCCACATAGGCCTACCCCTGCCTGTTGTAAGGCGTTTGGGGTAATTTTGGACATTAGTGTCCTTACTTTAGTGAGTGTTCTGTGTTGTTCGTGACCCATTTGTGATTTGTCCTCCATTTCTCTTTGTTGTCTTTCTTCTCTCACCCTCTACTGGGCTTTTTTTCTGCTCTTCCCTCGGTGAGCCTCTGTTCACCGACCTCTTTTCGCTTCTACCCTACTCTCCAGGAGGGGCCGGGGGGTATTACATGAGTGAGTTGCGGATCAACATTAAACCTGAGACCCATCCAGTAATGGTACTTCCCAGACCCCACCCTAGGCGACCTGAGTCCACACCTCCTACTTAATGAGTTTCGCAATTGTTTACATTTCTATTGTGATGGAGTGTGTTTTAGACTCAGGACTCAGATGTATATACTATGAAAAAATATATTTATTTGATTTTAAATTCTTGTTGGTTTAAAAGATTAATGCAGTTCAATACACAGTATTCACATAATTATTCATATAATTAAAAAACTTTTAGAAACAGTATATATAGCATATTATATGACTAGGATCACTTGTAGACTGGGGAACAGTGCTGGGGGGAACTTCACACACGGCGGAACCAGATGGC
>NW_017312176.1:0-828 GCF_000935625.1 Nanorana parkeri
TTACCTGTGTCCCAGTGCTCCAGGAATGGCTCCGAATCAGAAAGTCCACGATGCCAGTTGAGAAGAGGTGTGACCCATATGTCACTATGATGTGGAGAATGGTGATGAGAGAGGACGATGTCCCCACAGCTGGGTAGGTGTGACTGCTCTTAACTAGCAGAACGAGAACATAAACAGCAAAGTTCAGCAACATAACATATATGCAAACAAGCAGGTAGGGAGAGATACCTGTCAAGGACTTCCTTTTTTCCGGATGGTGGTGTGTGATGGCTTGGCCATCAGCGGTGGAGGGAATGTAAACCCCTCGGATAGCCACGGTGAGTATGGGGTCGACAGCTTCCGGGTGCCGCGCCCCGCCACTAATGAACAAAAAATAAAAGTCTCGTAACGTAGATATGAAAAGATATAATACATGCACCAGAAGAAAGCATTTCTGTTAATAACTCAGGAGCTCGCGTTAACCACATAACAGTGTGAGCATGTTGCGCGTTGTGACCGCCCCTTGCGCTAAACCACTCAGCGTGAGTAAATGAACCTTGAGGCCACCGGTGACTCAGGCCTTCTTCTTGCGCGGTGGGCTCTTGAGTGGGGAGTCCATCCGTGCAAGGCGGTCCACATAGTCTTGGGCCTGAGCAGCAGACATGAAGCGGTGTTGGTTTCCGTCAGGGTCAGATATACGCAATACAGCCGGGTATGCCAGAACAAACTTTATACGCTTGTGCACCAGAGTCTGACAGACCTCGTGGAAGGATCGGCGCTGTTTAGATAGTTCCGCTGAATAATCTGTGAAAAGCAACAATTTGTGGCCATCCGCTACCAATTGACGCT
>NW_017312176.1:1374-4490 GCF_000935625.1 Nanorana parkeri
CAGTTTTTCAGGCGGACCCGATCGGACCTTAAAACGGGCCTTAGAATTTTACATTTTTTCAGGAAACATTTTCCATCCTGCTCCTTCAAGTTTTATCATCACTGCAGTTGATTGGGGATTTAACTCCATCAACTAAATAAAAAGTCTAACGAAGGTTCTTTTTCGTATGAAAGTTCTTTAGAAAATCTAAGTAGTGTATGGCCAGCTCAAGTCAGTTTCAGGCACATATACTAGCTGCATTTAAAGTCCAAAGTATGTAGCTGAACTGAGGTTACTGAAAATGTTGAAATATCTTACAATCCAAAGAAAAATGAAATCTCCACCAGCAGCACAAAATTCTGTGTCCGAGCAGTATGCTGCCCTCTGCCAAATAAAATGAACAGCTGAGCTATGAGCATAAGCATTTTTCTTAGCCTTCCTCAGGTGTCACTTTGATGACCCACTTTTGTAAAAGTATGCTATACTAATGAAGATATCTGACTTCATAAATATGCCCTAAAATCTTGTATATAAGATATATTATAAAATTACACATAGAAAAATAATAACTTGCAACATGCTGAGACAGAGGTTTAACTTTTAAGAAATCTACTGTGCTCAATATCAGTAAAAATGGGCTGTTACATGTTTCTGCCTCTGTTTTATGCATTAGAAGAACTAAGCACTATTTATATTAAAGTAGAACTCTGGGAATACTTTTTATTAACTCTTGCATTACGGCTACCCACCTGCTCATTTTTGTCTAGGTTAAAATTTTAAAAAGTTATATTTACCTGATCCTCGTAGCTGCTCTTAGATCGGTCCCTGGAGCCTCTCTCTCTCTACTGCAGCAGTCTAAGGTACCATGAATCATCACATTCTGTAGACAGTGTATAGACATGAGGATGCTGAGGAACATTCCAATGCTACAGTGTAGAAAGAGAGAGGCTCCAGTGACCAGAGAAGCAGACAGCCATCTCGGCAGTTCGGGTAAGTATAACTTCTTTTATTTTAGCACCCTAGACAAAATGAGCACTTAACCCTTGCAGTGCAGGGGAACCCCCACTGCAAGGACTAATACAATTTTTGCTCGGAGTTCTTCTTTAAAGACTGTGCAAATATGTTACTTAATCTCAGTGGAAATCCTAAAATAAAAAAATAAAAATATACATATGTGACGGACTGAACCGTCACTGGGGCTGCAAGTCCTCATTTGCATGGCCAAGAGGACCTAAGTGAGGACTAGAGGATACTTTACAATTGACCAATAGAAAGGTGGTCGGTTGGGCCACCTTCAAACTGTTGTTTATAAAAGTGTGTGTGTGCATCCAATAAAGGAGATTCCTGTTTGAACTTACATACAGCCTGCCTGGTGTTTGTTCTGAGCTATCACCACTGGATACGAATGGCACATAGCTGTAGTTCGAATCCCGAATTATCGGACGACCAAAATATCAGACGCTGCAGTCTGAAATCTAAGGAGTGACGGGAGAGTGGAACCGAGCGAGCAGGGGCTCGTTACATTCCCTCTGCCGCTGGGGAGAGAGGCCGTCTGCCTCCTCTCCCTGGAACTCCCTCTGCCGCTGGGGAGGGAGGCCGTCTGCCTCCTCTCCCTGGAACTCCCTCTGCCGCTGGGGAGAGAGACCGTCTGCCTCCTCTCCCTGGAACTCCCTCTGCCGCTGGGGAGAGAGGCCATCTGCCTCCTCTCCCTGGAACTCCCCCTGCCGCTGGGGAGAGAGGCCGTCTGCCTCCCTTCCCTGGAACTCCCTCTGCCGCTGGGGAGAGAGGCCGTCTGCCTCACTGGAACTCCCTCTGCCGCTGGGGAGAGAAGCCATCTGCCTCCAAAAAATATACATATATATGCCAACTCTAGCAATCACTATCTGTAAAACTTATAAAATAATTTGCACTGCTAGCTTATTAACGAACAAACGGCAATATTCAGTTTAACCTGAATATTGCCAAAGCCAGTGTGTTCCTAATAAATGGATCCCATTTAGAAATAATTTTGCCATCCACTCTCTGTTATACTCTGCAAAGTTACTCAATTACGCAGCCTGAATTTTATGGACGACTTAACAAGGGTTATTCACTAATGAGCTGAAGGATCCAGCCGTAGCTTCGGCTGATCCTGCCGCTCACTTTGGCCACCTCTGCCCTTCGGTTCAGTCAAACCGAAGGGCTGCTGTACAGACTATTCACAATACAGCAGTGAAAGGCAGCCAAGCGGCTCATATTCTTCGGCTCGGCTGAGCCGTAGTGACAGGCAAAGCATGGAGAAAGGTCAGCCGAAGGCTCGTCATGGCCGGCTCCGCCCAGTTGTTTTTTTTTGCCCGGGACCTGCTAGACTCTGACAGTTGGGCAGAGCTAGCGGTGATGTCATTGCTAGCTCCGTCCAATTGTATTTATTTAGCAGGCATCTGTCAGATGCCTCAATACTGCGGCGGAGTGCAGTCGGGTCGGCATGCGTCATTTTAAAATATATTTTTTACATTTACTTTTACTTTGTTTCTATTCTGCTCTCATTTACATTTACTTTTTTTCTATTCTGCTCTCTACCTCGGAGGTACCAAGCAGAATAACCGAGCCGAATGACGCTCAGTGGCATTTGGCTATTCACTTACTGCCATTAAGCCCATATGAGAATAGGGGCGAAAAGCAGCGAGTGAGCTGCTGGAGCTTCGGCCCAGCCGATCCATGCATTGGATCGGCTGAGTTGAACTCCTTCTGCACTTTGGCTCAGCAGAACATGCAGAGCATGTTCGGGTGACCGATTTTAGCCGATGTATGGCTGAAATCAGCCGTACAAGTGAAGCCGAACAGCATTCGGCTCACTTCAGCTAGGTTATTCGCTTGGCTGCCTTCGGCAGCTAAGTGAATAAACCCCTTAGGGTTCTCTCTGTTTGGACATGGACAGGTCATATGGCTGGGTTTGTTTGGCTTTTTTTTGCTTATTAATTTTAATAGCGCTCCTGTCCTGAAGCCAGCATAGTGTTAAGAACATTTGTAAAGATGTGCTTTAAAAACAGGGATGAGCAAAACTGCCGGGAATTGATTGGCAGGAGGTTTGTTGAATCCTGTTTGAAATCCGCAAAGCCCGAACTTAGCATCAAACCGCACTGAAGTCTAGGGGGTGA
>NW_017312177.1:0-411 GCF_000935625.1 Nanorana parkeri
GTCCAGCCCCAAGAACCCTTTGATGGTCTTCATTCGCATATATATCCCTCATGATAATCACAGGAAAATCTACATATCATACATTGAGATCCCATATATAACATTACACCATGCTAATTGACTCGATCCCTTAACCAGATTGTCATTTCACTACCAACTGTAATCTTGCTTGTCAGATGCCTTATATGACGGGAGTATGGGCAGCAATAACGCTCCGTGCCTTGCACTGGCCCACAAGTCCAATCCAGCTGAATTCTACTTCCCACAAAATCTCATTAAATGAAAGGTACATGATAGATGTATACATGTCTAATACAGATTATTCTAATGTATGCTGTGCTCCTTATTGGCCAATAAGCAGATAGTGAAGTTCTAGATCGTTACTAATAATGCCTTACTCTGCATGATTTT
>NW_017312177.1:1943-3115 GCF_000935625.1 Nanorana parkeri
GACTGGCAGCTGGAACCAACAGGTAGGAGAACCTATTGCAAACTCAGCGGCTCCTTCGGGGGTGAGCGCTACAAACGCTATGAATGAAGTCCAATTGCCACCACAAGTTTGGCCTGCTGCTACTTCTCCAGGGTCTCAAATTTGGATATGTAGTTTCGCCTCATTACGGATCCTGGAAATAAACATCAAGAGCAATATCATTATTCTTAGCAGTCAATACCTTCCTACACCTACATGTAACTCCACTAATATGCCTACGTTCAGACCAGGCTCTCATCTTAATCTTTCCTAGCTTGGGGGCATTTGTAAGCCACACCAAAAGAAAACCAAAAAACAAAACATGGCTTCTTAGTGTAACTATAATTTTTCTAACAGACATCCACGCGGCAATTGCAGAAAAAAGATACCTGCACCTTTTTTTGCGACCCATTAAGCGCGGCTGTGATCGTGTTCGTTTGCACGGGCGGAATTGTTCTGGGAAGCTGCGCAATCCGCCCAGCGCGACTGGGGTGCCATTAGAAAATAACGGCACCACCAGAGAAATTGTCAGAGGTGGTCGACTCCGTGACTACACGGCAATCCGCACAGTATCATGCACAATTGCTGCGCAATCCGCCCAGGTGTACACCAGGCCTAAGGCGGTTGCACAGACCGCCCAGGTGTACACCAGGCCTAAGGCGGTTGTTACTCCGCTGGGGTCCCATATACATCTCTATGCATTGACAACCGCGCGTCAAGCAAAATCGCGCAAACGAAAACGCACGACAACTGCGCGAAAAAAGCTCACCAGCTCATTTGCTTAGTAGTGAACCCGGCCGAAGTAATTTTAAGCAACTGCCACAGAGGCCAAACTTCTCATATCAAATAACTAACTTTTCTGTAATTATCCTAGAGGAAATAAAACATCTCAGTGATGAAACTGCAATAAAGAGCTTTTATTCCTATTTACATTATGATTATTACTTTTTACCACCCTGTGCATGCTCGGCCTAATAACCAAATCACTGATGCTCGGCATCGCCCCCTCCTGGGCGTCATCCGGCTCATCCTCACTTGCGGTCCACATAAGGACTAGGTAGTGAAACGATTGGCGTCTTAGTATTTTTTCTATAAATTCTTTATTTAAGGTTATTCAGGTTTTACAGAAAGGAAAGTTGCATGTAAGTAAGGCA
>NW_017312178.1:0-3219 GCF_000935625.1 Nanorana parkeri
CCTCTAATTAGTTTGGTTGCCCTCCGCTGGACTCTTTCAAGTTCAAGGACGTCCTTTCTGTGGGCTGGTAACCAAAACTGGACCGCGTACTCCAGATGAGGCCGAAATTTTAATCCCAAAGTGCATTACTTTGCATTTATCGACGTTATGGAGCAGATATTTAGCTTATAATCAATACTTTAGTCGTAGTAGAATTTCCTTTAAATAGCCGCAACAACATTCTGAAATAAAAAAAAAACTCTTACTAAATAAGAGAAAAAGATAAGGAATATAAAATATTTGAACGGGCAGCAGCCTCAAAAGAAGTGTAATATTTTACGTTGCAAGATACTGTATCTCCACAAAATCAGATGGTTAAAATCAAATGTTATAAGTTTGATGAGGTGAAAAATAAGCATATTAAATATGATTAAATGTGATTGCATTTTACTGTAAAGACCATTCTTCCATCACATCTTTGATTATAAAATGCAATCTGGGCCATGAGGTAGAAAAGTAGAAACCGCAGCTGAAAAAAAAAAAAAAGGAATATTTGACACAAGCCGTATAATAAAATAGATTTGAAAAGAATGTTCTTTTTCTCTTTAGCATCTGAAGGCTGTTTGGCTTTACAGGGAATGTCCTGGACGGCTTTAGTGTTTCATTATTTCAAAGTGTAAGTAAATCCTAAATCTCATCTTGTCATATTGTGTCCAGGTTTTTGTGAATCTGTTGTACAACATTTGACCTGGAGATCCTGCCAGTAACAGAACTTCCTGTTACAGGTTGACAATGCTAAGCCGCTGCAATCCATTTAGGCCTGCCTATGTGTTGAGCAGTCCAATGGCCAACTGACCGAGCAAAAGGGCAGACTGGCAGTGCTTATCATTGTGAACCTGCAATAGGAACAGATCCATCCCTATAATGAGGCTGTTACCTCAGGCGGCATCTCTTTGAGTCGTGGGGGTGGTGGGGGGCAGTCAGAGCAGCATGCACAATTTTTGCAAAGTGTCTGCCCTCCCTTTCTGGCCAGAGCATCCCAGGTTGCTAAGAGCCAGTTAGGGAGATGTATAAGAGCAATACACATCTCCCCACCAAGCTCTGGCTGGTGGCCAGCCATACTCCAGTCAACCAGTGATGTCACTGGTTGCCAGGAGCTGAGCAGGAGACTCTGGCCGGTGTCCCGCCCAGCAACCAGCGACGTTAGTGAGCCAGGTAGGACGCCAGCCAGAGCTGGAGCTGGGTGGTGAGATGATCCACACCCTGTTAGCATGCACCACCAGCAGCATGTTCCACAGCCCTGCATTAGATGTGAAGGCGCTGAGGGACATTCCACCCGGGGCGGGGGGGTCTTTTTAGTTCTTTTGGTTCCTTTTGGCCAACCTCACCATAACTTGTCTTGTTGTATATGCCCTCCTCCATCAAAGACGTTGCTTCTTTACACTGCATTGGTGATGGCCAACAAGTCAACAACCGTATGAAGTTAATAAAAGGCTCTATAACATTATGTTGTATCTATACTAAATAGAGAGTCATTTGCATGGCTCCCCGATGGGATGTCCCTCGGTATCGTTAAGTCCAATACACCGTGTTAGACGTGATGTCATCACTGGTTCTTAGACCGAAGGGGGAGAGAGGCTTCAGGATCAGTCTAGCAGCCACCCGGGACCAAGCATTGGGAGAGTATATCTTTGTTATTTTAGACCCTACATGAAAATGAGCACTTAACCCTTGCAGGTAGCCCCACTGCAAGGGTTAAGTCTTCTACTGCCCGGAGTTCTTCGTTAAGAATTTTTTATGGAAACTGTTGGTGTTAGGTTGCCATCTATTTGGTTGTTTTTGCAATGCAATGCTTTTTCCAAGTGTACGGCCATTAAAAAGGAAGAAAATTCCACACGCTTTTTCATAGAACTTTGAACGTTGAAAACACTTTTTTTCCCCCGATTTCCCTGGAGGAAGATGATTAGGCTGAAGCTTCCATTGAGGAATTAAGCTTTAAAAATTCTAAATTGATTTGAAATCGTGGAATTGTGATGATAAAATTGTAACATTCATCTCGAATGAGCAAAAAAAAAATGGACCTTTCTTTTTTTTCGAGATAAAATAAATGGAAATGGTGAAAGGATCACTAAGTCTTTTTCTGCTAATTGAATAGTTGGCGGCTGATCAAGGACCGTCGGTGGCCATCGAAAAGCCCTTGCACCACTTCTGCCAGTTTTAGCCATTTTAATCCCCTTATGATCAATTACAAAATAATGTTTTACTGCCCGAGCCAGTCATTTTTATGGAAACAATTATTTAAGAAAATGACTTGTGACAAAATCGTCAAAAGATAGAAATAGACTTTTTAGGAAGATTAACGGCGGGATGGCAATGGCTTCTTCAGCGCTGAAATATTCGACGTCGGGAATTTTACCAAAAAGGAGCCCCAATGTGAGACATGTTTAATGGGGCAATTATACTTCGTTAACTTTACTGGCTAATTAACACCGGACTTTACATAAGTTGCATTGTCAGCTATTGTTATAGTAAAGCAAAAAATTGATCCTTAAAGTGAGCCTGTGCTTCACCTGTGCAAAGCTAAGCAATACGTTCACTTTAATGTTAGTCCCACCAGCCACATGGGCATATACAATATGGCCAAAAGTTTGTGAACACCCAACCATCACACCTATGTGAACTTGCTGGACATTCAAAGCCATGAGCATTAAAATGAACCTAAACCCAAACACCTAAACAGATCTCCAGCCAAAAATGAATAACCTGCTGCAATATTCAACAATAATCCAGAAACTTTCCCTGAAGTACTTTTTTTCTAACACTAGATGTTCTCAGGCAGGTGGTCAGCATAATTGAACCCACTTCCTATGAGCCCCGGACCTGCTCCAGTCTGTGACTGGGCAGAGAAAGGAGAAGCAGCACAGTGATAAGCTCATCTCTTGAAATCGTGAGAATATTTCAGAGGTGCTGGGAGGAGTCTCTCGCTGTCCTTTATGACAGACCCAAATGGATTTGTAGGTAGCGCATTAGATTTTGGGTAGGCAGCTCAAGGATTCACAATATGGTATGCACAATCTCATATGTCTCCAATATGAGATACTGGGAGCAGCTTAGGGACAGAAAAAAAAGTTTAAAAAAAAGTTTAATTCACATTTTTTAGGGGCAGACACAACGCCCTTCCTCGGGGCTTGAAAATGATAAGAATTAAGAAATAGTTTTTAAAAAAAATTTAAGTAAATT
>NW_017312179.1:0-1222 GCF_000935625.1 Nanorana parkeri
ACCCCCAGTGCTACAAGGCAGAAGCACTAACCACTATGCCATAATAAAGATACTTGAGTCATAGTGTATTAGCATGAAGCAGATCCATACTAAAGGGTGAAAACAGAATTTGTAGCCATAAGCAGAGCAAAATAGGGAGGGGTCCATGAGTGGGGTCCCTTTAGTTCCTTCACCTTATTGCTGAAACCATCAATATAAAATTGTCAGACTTATTTTAGGAGCCACAAGGCCTAAAACTAAAAGTTATATGATGTGAATGTATAGTCAAAGGAAAAAACCTTTGACTATACATACACCAAAACCAACATATAAACCAGACAAAAATGCAGCTTCATGTGTGACGATTGTAGCAAACATGGGCAAAGCTCCAATCTCCATCCATAATCACCTATTTATGGACAATCTCAGCTAATCATGAGATTTAGTCACTTTTCGGAGCATGAATTTTAACTCCTAGCTGACAACTGCCTCTGCTAAAATCATGTATTACAATGAGCCAGTTATCACTTGTCATTTGTTAAAACCAATACTCAGAAGCGATTTAAATCTCACGTGTGTTTGATCCTTCGTGACAAAAGGTGACAACGAAGAGGCAAAAAAGAAAAGAATGGCATCTATCTACACAAATAAGATAGAAGGAAACAAAGACAATGATTAGGAACACATGTGAGCAACATTCATCATACATGATACTAGAGACAGGAGAAGGGGAAAGGACAGAATGAAACTTCTGCTGACCTTATAGTGCAACCCACATAGAACCCAGAGAGAAATTCCTGGAATTCCAGCCAAAGCTTCTATTGCTCACCAGATCCCGCCCTGCTTCAAGTCTGGACAAGAAAAATTCTCCAACAGGTTTAACATTGACTTACAAGCCAGAGAGGAGAACATGATGACACTCCTCTTTATATCACATAACATAACATTCTAATAGTTTGATATGTGCTTATAATCAGAAAACATACCTCAAATATACAGATAATCAGAAAAAATACCCAAAATATATCGATAATATGAAAACATACTTGAAATATACAAATAAGCCGAAAACATACCTAAAATATACCCATAATAAGAAAACATAACTAAAATATACCCATAATATGAAAACATACCTAAAATATCCTGATAACCAGAAACATACGTAAAATATACTGGTAATAAAAAAACATACGTAAAATGTATGGATAATAAGAAAACATACCTAAAATATCCTGATGAC
>NW_017312179.1:2679-3108 GCF_000935625.1 Nanorana parkeri
GAGTGCAGGGCTCAGGAGTGAATAATGAACAGAATGCAGGGTTCAGGAGTGCGTAATGCTAAGAGTGCAGGGCTCAGAAATGTGTATGCACAGAGTGCAGGGCTCAGGAGTGCAGAATGCAGAGTGCAGGGAGAAATGTGAAACACATCAGGTGCAGAGCTCAGGAGTACATACCCCATTGAGTGCAAGGCTCAGGAATGCATATCACATAAGGCACAGGGTTTAGGAATGCATGCCTCACAAAGTTCAGGGCTAGGGAGTGCGAATTGCATAGGATGCAGAGCTTGGGAATGCATATTGGACAGGGCACAGGACGTGGGAGTGTGTATTACACAGGGCAGTGGCTCAGGGTTAGGCAACACACAAGTCAGTGTACAACCACATTAAATTTTGTTTATTTGCAAAAACTTTCTTCAATAAATACTTATT
>NW_017312180.1:0-2296 GCF_000935625.1 Nanorana parkeri
TCTTTGTGTCTGTATTGACTCCTGGCAGTAGTTTGCAGCTCACAAAATGTATGTGTCCCCATCTGAGGTCACATAGTCCTTATCTCTTCCTGTCCTGGCGTTGAGGTCTCCATAGAAAAGCACGTGTCCTAGGGACTGGAAGTGGGTGACCTCACTTTGTAGAACCTCATAGGTGTCTTGTCTGAAGTATGGAGCTACTTATTTTTATCCAGATGTGGCTCTCTCCTTTTTTGATTGTTTTGATGTTCTCGTGTAGCTCCTCCTTATACCAGATTAGTATTCCTCCTGAATGTCGACCCTGTTTGATGCTTTTATCCTTCTGGACGGGCACAGAAAATTCTCTGTAGCCAATAGGTGCTTGTGAGTCATCCTGTGCCCGGCTCCATGTTTCCAGCAGGATTTG
Organism: Nanorana parkeri; assembly: GCF_000935625.1. Taxonomy (NCBI): domain Eukaryota; kingdom Metazoa; phylum Chordata; class Amphibia; order Anura; family Dicroglossidae; genus Nanorana; species Nanorana parkeri. The sequence continues at coordinate 404 of NW_017312180.1, forward strand.
TATGTCCACGTTGTGGAGTCTGTTTGAAGTCTGGATCGTTTACTTTGGATCCAAAGGCTGAAGCATTCAGACCCTGAATGTTCCAGCTACTAATTGTTAGTGATGTCATTTTGTGCTGCTATACCTTGTAATGAGCAAAACTACATGGGACATCCAGGTTGTGGATGGTTGTCTATGTAGTACATTATGAGTTCAATTCACATTAATTTGTTGTATAGTGTGCTGAGGAGGGTCCGTATCTCCTCCATGTCTCTGTTCTGTGGAGGTCTTGATGTCCATCTTGGGGCTGGTGGTTTCCACCATTCCTGCCATCTGCTTTGTCTGGTTTTTGGGTTAAATCTGTTCTTGTTTTGGTTTATTGGTGCAGTTTGAGGTCGTCTTGTGGTTGTTGTGTTAGTTTGGGTTTGGTTTGTGCCGGGTTCGGGGATATGGGTTCTGTTCAGTACAATGTCTTTAAATTCTCTTGCCAGGTGACTAACCCCTTGTTTGTTGAGGTGTTTATTATCGTAGAGGTGTTCAGAGGTTATGGAAGGATGTTGGGCCAGGTGAATGTTGGGCTTTGATCTAGTTTTAGCCGCCAGTTCTGTGTTGATGTTCTGGATGGTATGGTTCGGTATGTCCTTACCTTGGAAGTAGGGAGGATAGAATTAGTTTGGAGTGGGGGAATTTTTGCTGTGCAGTCTCTGTTAGTTGTGACAGTTTGTCTGCAATGCCTTCCTGTTGTGTCTGGATGTTGTTTGTACCTGTGTGTATGATGATTTGTTTGGGGTTCATGAAGTATGGATTGGTGAGGACTTCCATTGTCTGTTCGATGGTAGCACAATGGATTTTGGTGACTTTCTTTCCTGGGAAGAGCCTTCTTGTGTTTAAGTACTTCCCATTTGAGTCCATTATTATTACAATTTCAGGAGTTTGTTGTCTGGGATTTGTTGGCCGGCTGGTTGTGGGTTCAGGACTTTGTGAGTGGTTTTGGCTGTCACTGGTCTCTGTGTTGTTGATGTGTGGACACTCATTAGTCTTATTGGTCTCATGTTCGTTGTCAGGCACTTTGTCTATATACATCCTTTTTGATTCTCTCTCCTGGTTGATAGTCTGTGTTTGTGTTGTAAGTTTTGTTATCTCTTCTCTCAGCTGGATATTTTCCTCTTGTAGTTGTTGGATCTTCAATTGCATTTCCTGTAGGGCAGACCTATTTTCAGATTTCAGGGTGTTTATTTCTTCTCTGAGTTGGTGATCTGCATTTCTCTCACCTAATTCTCTTTGAAGCTGTTCCTTGAATTGAATGAAGTCTCTTTCTAATTGGGATAAGCAATCTCTGAGGACCTTGGGTGAGGGGAGTTCTCTCTCTCTCTCCCCACCTCTCTCTCTCTCTACCTCTCTCTCTCTCTCTCCCCACCTCTCTCTCTCTCCCCCACCTCTCTCTCTCTCCCCCTCCTCTCTATGAAAAAAGAGAGAAGAATATATAATGTTTCTAACACCTTCCTGTACCATATTATCGCTCTCCTCTCACACACACACAAATCGTTCCTCTGCATAGAAGGCGCCGTGGATGTTTCTGTTCCCTCGTTCTGTCCAATGGTCCTCATTCCTCATTTACAGTAAACGCCCGTCTGCCATTTCCCCTTTCCTCTCAGACACTTCCCGAAAATCAGTCTCGTATCATGAAGACGCTGAAAACGGGTAGAAAGAGAAACCCGAAACATTCAAAAGAAAACAAAATTCTGAGATCCAATGTAACAGCTTCGTTCCTAAGAAACCCGACAAGACGATCGCAGAAGGACTGACGCAACACTGCGCAATGTAGCTCTGACCTATACCACAGCGCTGTACAGAGGAAACTGAGCCAGTCACATCAGTCTCTGTACGGAGGCGCTTACACTCTAATGCCCCCCC
>NW_017312180.1:2351-3105 GCF_000935625.1 Nanorana parkeri
TGCCCGGGAAGCCAGCTCCATGCTGGCAGAAGTACCGGTATCGGTGCTTAGTATCGTCGAGTACCGAAATATAAATATCGGTACTCGATACCGAAAAACCGGGACTGGTGCATCCCTAGCAGTAACCCCATGTCAGGGGGATTTGTAGCTAGTTTTTGCATTTTTGTCCTTGTTTGTCTCTCTCTCTTTTATTCTCACTCTCCCTACCTCTCTCTCCTTCCCCCCTACCTCTCTCTCTCTCCCCCCCTCTCTCTCTCTCTCCCCACCTCTCTCTCTCTCTCCCCACCTCTCTCTCTCTCCCCCACCTCTCTCTCTCTCCCCCTCCTCTCTATGAAAAAAGAGAGAAGAATATATAATGTTTCTAACACCTTCCTGTACCATATTATCGCTCTCCTCTCACACACACACAAATCGTTCCTCTGCATAGAAGGCGCCGTGGATGTTTCTGTTCCCTCGTTCTGTCCAATGGTCCTCATTCCTCATTTACAGTAAACGCCCGTCTGCCATTTCCCCTTTCCTCTCAGACACTTCCCGAAAATCAGTCTCGTATCATGAAGACGCTGAAAACGGGTAGAAAGAGAAACCCGAAACATTCAAAAGAAAACAAAATTCTGAGATCCAATGTAACAGCTTCGTTCCTAAGAAACCCGACAAGACGATCGCAGAAGGACTGACGCAACACTGCGCAATGTAGCTCTGACCTATACCACAGCGCTGTACAGAGGAAACTGAGCCAGTCACATCAGTCTCTGTA
>NW_017312181.1:0-330 GCF_000935625.1 Nanorana parkeri
CCCTTTTGTGAATAACCCTGTAAGTGTCAGTTTAAATAAGAAGATATATTATAAAAGATGCACCAACATCCTTTTCTTACTTTCTGTTTCAGAAATACCATGCCCACCAACCAAAGTATATAAAGAATGTGGATCAGCATGTGAAAAAACCTGCAGCAATCAAGACATTGGGATGTGTACGAAACAGTGTGTCACTGGCTGCTTCTGCCCAGATGGTAAGATTTTATAAAATAATCAGTTTTACAGCATGTTTGTCTGAATACACTTTGTAAATTATAATGGAAGTCCATTAGAAGAGCATAATTATGTTCAAATAAAATACATTAAAGT
>NW_017312181.1:2023-3105 GCF_000935625.1 Nanorana parkeri
AAACTCACAGAGCAGCCACCGCTCATATTCCTTATCTTGTGATCACACAGCCCCATCCCTCTTGTTCTCGCAGAAACAATTGCCGCACAAACAACAGGTATCACAAGCTGGACAATGTTTATTCACAAAGTCAAAACATGATGTAAAAAAACACAGACTCCCCCAACTCTAACATGTTCCATTAAATGGCTTATTCATAGAGATGAATATAATAGAGGTTTTTCTTTTATATACAATTTTTTTTCGACTTTCTGGTCCTCCTGGGCACAAATGATGTAATGTGCCCAAGTGTTGCATCCTGGGAAGGTTGCATCAGCAGAGCAATGCTTGGAAATCTCATCTGTAATCTCACGAGATCTCAGGGAAAGGTATTTTCCTCCTCTGAGATGATGTACATGGTCACATATCCTACTCACATGTGTCAGAGTTTCAGGAAGTAAAGGGAGATAAAGCAATCTGCCCTTAGTAAAAATGGAGAGGAAAAGAAAAATAAGGTATGCAAAGAATACAAAGCCAGTAATTATCTAGACGTATGTGTTTGTAGATTTCCATTACTAAACATTTCTAAAGGTGTGTTTGTTGTTATTTTAAAGATATGGGTAAAGTTCCTCTTTATGTATTTACTTTGCACCTGTCCATTGATCACTCATTGTCATTGTTTTTAAACTGAAGATTATGTAGTTTACTATCCTTGGATGTGGTGGCTACATCAGTTTTATTTTTTGTGTAGTTTCCCCCTTTATTTTCACCTAGTAATCCTGTCCCTTTGTGGCTCCACTCACCTCTCCACTGTATCTACTGAGGCAGCCTTGGTTGTCACCTTAGGACATGATGACTTGTTGTTAATGGGATTGGTAGCTTAACAAGAACAATATAACATTGAGTTAGCTGTCTTTTCAGCATGTAATACTTGCTGAAAATGTTCTTAGTCTGCAAAATTAAAACTAATGCATCCACCACACCTAAGAACTAGTAAGCTGCAATATACAACATTTTTGTTTTTGGGTGTAGATATGTTTTCACATGATTATAACAGGGGGGACTTTGATGGGGGAAGTTAGGAATCTTAGCCAGCAGAATCA
>NW_017312182.1:0-571 GCF_000935625.1 Nanorana parkeri
AGTGATAATGTCACTGCTAGTATTACAAGGTAATATCTGGGTTGTAACGGCATTTGGTTCAGCTATGGTGTCAGTTGTGTACGCTGTTTGTTGGCGGTGCACCCGGCAGTTTTTAGGTTGTGCCCCCTGGCTCCGAGCTGCAATAACAAAACACATGGATTAGGATGACCAGCCACCAGCAGTTTCTATTGAACCCGTGATCGGGGCGGTAGGTTGATTGGATCCATTGGAATGCTTTAACAATCACAAGGCGGTTGGAAGTCGGTTGAATGTGTCTGAGATTTCTGTTTCTGGGCGGTATAAACTCAACAGTTCTAATCATCTCTACCCAACTTTCTCCTCCATGACAGCTGACGATGATGAGTTTGTGAACCCGCACTCCCTGGCCTCCTACATCTCCTCCACCGTACAGAGGTTCCCTCTCCAGGTCCATGGATTCTGCCAGACTCGGGCCCCGGTGGAACGTAACGGTAAATACGGCATCCCCGTCAGTGCCTTCCCGAACAAGTTCTACCCACCGTTCGTGTCTGGTGGGGGATTCCTCTTCCCTGGCGAGGTGGTCCCATCGCTC
>NW_017312182.1:1527-1806 GCF_000935625.1 Nanorana parkeri
AAGACTCGGGGCACTCGGTAGAAGACTCGGGGCACTCGGTACTAGACTCGGGGCACTCGGTACTAGACTCGGGGTACTCGGTACTAGACTCGGGGCACTCGGTAGAAGACTCGGGGTACTCGGTACTAGACTCGGGGCACTCGGTAGAAGACTCGGGGCACTCGGTAGAAGACTCGGGGCACTCGGTAGAAGACTCGGGGCACTCGGTAGAAGACTCAGGGGACTCGGTAGAAGACTGAGGGCAATTGGTAGAAGACTCGGGGTACTCGGTAGAAGACT
>NW_017312182.1:1901-3101 GCF_000935625.1 Nanorana parkeri
GGTAGAAGACTCGGGGCACTCGGTAGAAGACTCGGGGCACTCGGTAGAAGACTCGGGGCACTCGGTAGAAGACTCGGGGCACTCGGTACTAGACTCGGGGCACTCGGTACTAGACTCGGGGTACTCGGTACTAGACTCGGGGCACTCGGTAGAAGACTCGGGGTACTCGGTACTAGACTCGGGGCACTCGGTAGAAGACTCGGGGCACTCGGTAGAAGACTCGGGGTACTCGGTAGAAGACTGAGGGCAATTGGTAGAAGACTCGGGGTACTCAGTAGAAGACTGAGGGCAATTGGTAGAAGACTCGGGGTACTCAGTAGAAGACTGAGGGCAATTGGTAGAAGACTCGGGGTACTCAGTAGAAGACTCAGGGCACTCAGTAGAAGACTCAGGGCACTCAGTAGAAGACTCAGGGCACTCAGTACTAGACTCACGGCACTCGGTAGAAGACCCAGGGCACTCGGTAGAAGACTGAGGGCAATTGGTAGAAGACTCGGGGTACTCAGTAGAAGACTGAGGGCAATTGGTAGAAGACTCGGGGTACTCAGTAGAAGACTCAGGGCACTCAGTAGAAGACTCAGGGCACTCAGTAGAAGACTTAGGGTACTCAGTCGAAGACTCAGGGCAATCGGTAGAAGACTCAGGGCAATCGGTAGAAGACTCGGGGCACTTAGTAGACAAAAAAATATAAACACTGGGCGCCTTCTCTAAGTGTAATACTTGGATAGCCGAGTGTTATGATTGTGCAATACATATTTTTATATGTCTTTTAAATATCTTGTTTCAGATGTTTAATAAATTAACATTATTGTGATTAGAACCCTCCTTCCCCGTGTGTATTTGTACTCAGTAAAAGACCCGGGGCATTTAGAACACACAGGGCATTCAGTTGAAGAGTTGAATGACCCCCAGCGAAGACTGAGGGCTCGCTGTGAGTGCAAGGTGTCGTGGCCCCGCCCCTAGAGGAGGTGTCTCCTCACCAGCCTCTAATCAGAGTGTGCTAGTGGAGAGGGCAGCACTGATGTCATCACATCACCATCAGTAAGGGCTGCACAGCCTGGAAAAGAGACAAGGAGGAGGAGGACCCTGTGCGTCACATGACCAGCCTCAGGATAACAGAAAAGGTAAGTATTAAAACATAAGAAAGCATAAAATGCCAGAGGATACAGACACAGTATATAGAGAGGGGTGTGTGCTGCA
>NW_017312183.1:0-1472 GCF_000935625.1 Nanorana parkeri
CACCGCTGCCGCCCCTCTGCGCCCTGCCACCCCGAGGCCTGGCCCCGGATGCCTTGTGGGGAATCCGGGCCTGGCCGCGCATGCGCGATGACGTCACGTGCATGTGCAATGACGTCATGGTGGGGTGATACTGTTGTGGAAATTTTATTATACGGAATTATGTTGACATTGTATTCTAGGATGTGTGTGTTTTATTGGTTGTCATCTGTCTCCCTGTGTCGGATTTAGCCGAGGAACGCTCTAGCACAGCGTACTTGGGTGGAATCGGGACCAGCGGTAAGACCGGCAGTGTGAAAACCTTCTCATGGGCTTGGAGACGTGTTCGCGGTGTGTGGAGACGTTTGCCGGTTTGTGGGTACTAAGTGCAATGCGCTGGGCTCCTTGCCTTCAAACTTCTGTACACATTAGCGAAGCGGAGTCCGTATAATGATTGTTTGTGCTGGGCGCATTCTAATACCGAACATGTACCATTTAGTGCACCGGAGATTCCTGCGCAAAGTCCACCCAAAATATCCATAATAACATCTAGCCTCAAGATACCCCTGGTCAGCATGTTGTATTGGAAGTGGACTACTCCTGGGCAGAGGAAGAAGGTGAGGAGAAGGTTGAAGAGGAAGATCTAGAATCTCCTCCACAAGCTGTAAAAGGCCAGCAGCTTCCAACAAGGCAGGACAGGCAAAAAAGAAGAAAATGGAAAAAGATTAGGAGGAAAGTACTGAAGAGGAAGACAGTCCTGACAAAATGGGCAAGGAAGAAAACCCTCCCAGGAATGTGTGAAGTGCTACCAGTTTGTGTATTGTCTCCCGTGTGTATTTAATTGCTAGACCCATCCCCCTTCTATGCCTCACTGCCTGCCACATACCTTGGATTATCCAGATGTCTGTCCATATAAGAAATCCATCTAGTATCTGTATCTGGTCCAGTGTCTTCTATATCCTGTCAAATAAAAACTTTCAGTAGAAAGAAGGAAACAAAAAGTCCTTGCTCTTGCTGGTCTGTCACCATCTCCTGCAACAGTGATGCCATCTAGGGGAACCAAGGCACATTACACCTTCCCTAAGAGATCCCTGCGCTGTGTGTGGGGAAGGGAGGGGGTGGAGACTACTCTGCACTCTAGGCAGCCGCAACTAAAACTTAATGATTGGCTGCCGCAGTTCTCTATGTTGTTCCGCGGCAGCTGAAATAGAAAAAATAGCAGGGGGTCCAGGGACAGAGGGGACTTAAGTAAAAAAGCGCTGTAGTGGGCGTCTGGCACTTGGACCTGCTGCTCTACAGGAGAGCCAGCTCTACCTCCCCTTATGGAGCCCATGCCGCCCTTCTATTCCCTGCCACCCCAAGGCCTGGCCTCGGTGGCCTTGTGGAGATGGTGAAGAGGGGGAGGAGAGAGGGGGAGCTGGAGAGTGAGAGAGGGGGAGCCGAAGAGAGAGAGGGGAGAGAGAGGGGGGAGAGGGAGGAAGAGAGAGATAGGGGGA
>NW_017312183.1:2844-3100 GCF_000935625.1 Nanorana parkeri
GGGGGAGAGACAGAGGGGGAGAGAAAGGGTGAGACAGAGGGTGGAGAGACAGAGGGGTGAACAGACAGAGTGGTGGACAGACAGAGGGGGTGAAAGAAGGGAGAGGGTGTCAGGAAGCCCGTACGATGTGGACTGCATCTGCGCATGCGCACGGCGTGACCCACAGTCGGCCCGTGCACTATCGCGTAGACATCAGTGCGCACTTGCTCGCTTGCGCCTGTGCGAGCATCTCTTCAGCTGTGTGCCTTGTATCCTG
>NW_017312184.1:0-3100 GCF_000935625.1 Nanorana parkeri
ACACACACACACACACACACACACACACACACACAAGGAAAGAAAATAAAAGCCCAATAAAAGCAAAACAAAAGGAAGACTGAAAAGGTACAACAGCACCTACAGTTGTTGTTGACATGCACAAAAAAGTATTCATAAGAAGGACTGATGGGTCTCGGGGCTGTGAACGCATACAATAATATGTAGCCTAAGACACTTCAATCCACAGTAATTGTGCACAATATAGCACAGTGTAGAACTATACAACAACTCTTCCTACACAGACTCTCCCTAAACTACTCCAACACACACAATGGTAAATGGCTGCTGCAAACCAACCTTTTTATAGTGAGGGGGCTGCCACATAGCAAAATGCCAAGTATTAGGCCTGCAGTTATGTGAAAAAGTAAGCACACCCCATGGAAACTGTTGACTTTTTCCACATACTGTAAATCCGAAAAGGCAAACTATAGATCTTTATTCATATAGTATCTAGAGATAAATTGATATGCTTGAATATAATCACAAGGAAAATTTGCATTTTCAATAATTTATTCAACAAAAATACCAATAGCCATAATGATGCACTGCAGACAAGTAAGTACACCCTTATTCTCAAAACTAATACTGCCTTTTTTGGCAGAAATCTTTTCTTGTATGCATTTTGCATAACTGCCCACTAGTCTCTGACATCACATCGGTGACATTTTTTTACCCCTCCAACAGGCAATATTAATTCAGTTAAAAGATGTTTGTGGCTTTCCTTGTATGAGCTGCCAGTTTCAAATATCCCAACAACAATGAATTGAAACTCAAATTAGACTTTGACTAGGCCAGTCCAAAACCCTCTATTTCTTCTTTTTGAGCCATTCCTTGATTGATTTGCTGATGTGCTTTAGATCATTAACATGTTCAAAGATCCATTCGTGGATCACCCTCAACTTTTGGGCAAATAGCCTCACAGTCTCATCAATCACACTTTGATAGAATGCAGAATTTTTATTAAACTCAATGATTATAAGCATTAGTGCAGGCCCTAAAGCAGCAAAATAACCCCAAATCATAACATGTCCACCACCATGTTTCACAGTTTATCTGGTCTATTAAAATGCTGTCTTCGGTTTTCACCAAGCAGCTTTACTGTTACTATGGTCAAACAACCTTTGATTTACAGCACAGCATTCCACAGCACATTGTTTCTAAAGGCCTGGTCTTTGCCACACCAAACTGTAGTCTTGCTCTAGTATTCTTTTTGTACAGCACAGGCTTTTCCTCAGCTGTGTGAAGTAGGCACCCCATATGGCACATCTCACATGCAGGATAATGTGGCACCATCTTTTTCTGCTTGAAATGCATGTACTTTAAAAACTGATCACACAATAAGTTTTTGCGTTTCTTGGAGTGCTCTTTGGCATTAAACCATTATTTCTTGCCCTGAATATGCTGGACTGGCCTGTCCTGGACAAATTAGCAGTCATTTTAAATCTACACCACTTGTAAATTAATTTTCCTTAACCACCTTTGTACAGGAACAAGTTTTTAATTTTTTTGCACATACATGCTAAAATCTGAATTTTTGGATAGAAAATGACTTTAGCCCCCAAATAATGATATGTTCTCCGAAAGCAGAGGCCCAGTAGAGTAAAAAATGGCAGCTGCATTTTTTTTGTGGCGCAATATTTGCGCAAATGTTTATCAAATCGATATTTTAGATTTAAAAAAACCCTACTAAGATGAATTTTAGTGCACACAAAGATATTGTAAAACCCAATATTCTAGTAAAATGTAAAATATGGGGTTACATCAATTTCATAGATACCGAACATGTGAAGAATTAAATTGCACATTCCTGTGCAATGGTGAAAAACTATAGTACTCAAAAAAAAGGCCATAGGCCTTTTCTGCTCATCAGTTTAGAGTTTGCAAAACAATGATGGTCCTAGAATTATTGTTCTCTCTCCAATATGTGTTGGACATGTGGGGTGCAAATTGACATTTGCGTGCATGGCCTACGCTCACGTGTTCATTCGCATGCAGATGGCAGGGTTGTTTTTCATTTTTTTCCAATTTTACTTCTTTTATTATTTTTGACTTTTCTAACACTTAACAAGCCTCTATGTGATAGGGTTTGGCAGTGACAGGTTCACTTTATGGAGACATCAGTGGTCTATTAGACCCCTCATCTCTCTGCTGCCCTTCAATACAGACAATCAAGCACAGGATTGTGCTCAATCGCCTTTGTAACTGGCACTTCAGCCAGGTTTGTGACAGCTCTTACGCACAGTGCTTCCTGCTTCACTGAACACAGAACGGATCGGAGAACAAACATACATCAGTCTGCTCCCACTCATGACACTGTCTGCCGTTGTCCTGAGCCCTTCAGAGGAGCAGGGGACCCTGAAATCCACGATAGGAGGTGCAGGGGGGTAAACAATTGCAGGTGCTACAAAGTGATCTGAGCAACAGTATAGCAGCCCAGATCACCTGTACTTAACAAGTATCACCTGCTAAAAAAATTATACATGCAGCCATAATCTTGGTACAACCACTTCAAAATGATGACGTATGTATACATACGGTGATTCTGAAGTGGTAAAAGTGTAATGATTGATTTCAAATATTGTGGTAATCTTTTTAAATCTCTTGCCTGACTCATTGGCACCAACAACTTTCTTTCTTGCTAAGAGCCTTAGAGAGCGGTTTTAATCTTGGCATAATGGCATCACACACTAGCAAAGAGACCACCATATTCACGATAACTAAGGTTTATATAAGATCAGTTAAACCATGTATAGTCCCCAAGGTAGTTCTTATCATTGGCACCTAATCTATTTTCAAGCATTTAAAATGGTGGAGGAGTTTTTCCACATGCAAAATCTGCAGTTACGTTATTTTGTGAAAATGAATAAACCTTGTCAATTTTATGTGTGATTCTTCTGGTGAAGTCCTGTATTAGTTCACAGGGTATGCGAGCCTTGAACATGCAGGATTCACTCTGAATCTATAGTAGCAGCACACCAAAATGTGACAGCAAAAGGTCCAAGTGGAATGAGGCTAATTCATAATCAGGAAAAAGGTCAGATGTACGTCGAGTGTACATGAACCATATTTCAAACCAATG
>NW_017312185.1:0-448 GCF_000935625.1 Nanorana parkeri
GTCCCAGATATCACCGTCCCCAACCAACAGTGTCCCCAGATGTCACTGTCCCCGGTGCCGGGTATCTCCAGCTGTTCCCACTGCTCAGTATCCTCACCTGTCACATTGCTTATCACACTCCATGCAATCCATTCCTTCTATGGGGAGGACATCAATGAGTCTTTCAGGTCATGTGGTTTTCAGCCAATGGACACAGAGATAACCCCAAGCCCCGGAGACTCTTTCTTCTGTCTGCCATCGGGAACTATTGCTGCGAATCTGTTTATTAAAAGAATCAAAACATAAACGTAATATAAATATACAATTCACCAACCCGTCACCTAAGAGGCCCAACCCGTCACCTTAGAGGCCCAACCCGTCACCTAAGAGGCCCAACCCGTCACCTAAGAGGCCCAACCCGTCACCTTAGAGGCCCAACCCGTCACCTTAGAGGCCCAACCCGTCACCT
>NW_017312185.1:1264-2820 GCF_000935625.1 Nanorana parkeri
AGAGGCCCAACCCGTCACCTAAGAGGCCCAACCCGTCACCTAAGAGGCCCAACCCGTCACCTAAGAGGCCCAACCCGTCACCTAAGAGGCCCAACCCGTCACCTTAGAAGCCCAACCCGTCACCTAAGAGGCCCAACCCGTCACCTTAGAGGCCCAACCCGTCACCTCGGCACGCAGACATCTCGGGGGATAAGAGACAGACAGCCGCACACCCGGAGAGAGACTCCTGCGGTTCAGGGAGGCCTGATACCCCTCCACGCCTTCACCCAAGCCCCCGAATCTTCCCCACCACATGCAGAATGTCCCTCGCCACCCCCGGGACAGGAAGGATTGTATGTCGCATGGAGACCTGACACCTGACCACTAGGCTAACAAAAGTGTATCCAAAGCTCCTGAGCAAGTGTCGGGACATTTCCCCTCCGTCCCCGTGGCCCATACAAGAAATGAGGAGATCGGTTGTCACCAGGACAGGAAGTCACAAACGGCAATTAAACATTTTCAGATATTTTAACCTTTTGATGATTCAAATGAAAATGTGTATTTGTTGTTGTTGTCAGAGCTTTTCTGGCAGTTTATTCTCTATGGGGACCCTTCTGTAGCCGCCATGTTGTCTTTACTGACGCACATACAACGCGGCGGATATCTGGAACTGTTCTTCATTGTAATTCGTTTTGCGGTACTTTCCCCCGACGCTGTGATCTGACGCCTGTAATTCCTTCACAACTTTCCAATATATTTCTGTTTGTTCCAGGAACAAGAACGGATTCAAGAAGCGGAAACTCACCAAGTATGTATCCTCCGACCTCTGACCTCACTAGACACGTGGGGGGCAGGGCAGCTCATTTCATGTTGGGACACAATGCGGTCTTCTTTTTTTTTTAACCAAGATTCACACAACTTTCACCCAAGATTTTCACCTTTTCTATTGGAATATTGGGAGAAAACTGTGTGAATCCTGGAACAAAACATTGATGAATAGGTCCCTTAAAGGAGAACTATGAGGGGGAGGGGCTTGTCACTCACCTCATAGTTCGGGGCGACGTGTGACAATGAGACTGTCACAGGTCGGCTCAGTAGATCGGGAGGTGAGGGAACACATACCGGCGTTCGCTCACCTCTCGATCCTGTCACGGCTCTCTTCAGGGATTCCCCCCTCCCCGCTCCGATCCTCCAGCCCTGACTGACGGAACGGACGGGGGAGGGGGAGGGTACAGCTGGCTCTGCCTCTAGATAGGAGGAGCCAGCTGTCAATCACGCAGCTGGGCGGATCCAGACATCGATGTCAGGATCCGCTCCGGCTGCAGCGTCTCAGTATACCGCGAGCTGTAGCTCCCTATATACTGAGCTTAGTGTGACGGGAGGACGCTAGTTTGTGTCCCTCCCCCGACCCTGAGGAGAACTATGGGGGAAAGCCCTGACCCCGTACTTCTCCTTTAATAATGAATCAACTTCATGTTTTCTCAGCCCTGAGGAAGCGAGGAATATGAGCCGCATCTTTTCACCTTTAGTATTATTGGTAGCTCAGTACTATTTTTGTCATATATTCCCCCCCCCCC
>NW_017312186.1:0-2318 GCF_000935625.1 Nanorana parkeri
GTGCCGAGAGAGTGGAACCGAGCGAGCAGGGGCACGTTACAAGCGCCCTCTTCTGTACTGGTCCCAGTAAGATAGCGCCCTCTTCTGTACTGGTCCCAGTATGATAGCGCCCTCTTCTGTACTGGTCCCAGTATGATAGTGCCCTCTTCTATATTGCAAGAAGTAAGGGGAATCTGGCCAGCTCAGCCCGGCAAGCATTGTTAGAGGAGCTCCAATGGACTTGGAGGAGGTTACATAGTATTTGAGGTTGAATAAAGACACTGGTCCATCGAGTTCAAGCTTTATGTGTGTGTACAGCGTGTGTAGTGTGTGTATGAGTTCCTGTGTAGTCCTAGGTTTTTAGGAGTACCTGTACCCCTGTATTTTAGGTCTCTTAGGAAGGTATATAATTGGTTTTTGTACGATTCAATACTCTCTGCTGATACTACTGCTTGTGGCAGAGAGTTCCAACATTTAACCGCTCTGAAGATCCTTGCAGAATTCCAGATGGAATATTTCCGATGGCTAGTGTTCCATTTGGGTTGGTCTGGATAGGTGATGGGGCCCCATACTTCACTGCCATAGAGGAGGATTGGGGTTATGACACTGTGACGGGCCCCCATACTTCACTGCCATAGAGGAGGATTGGGGTGATGACACAATGAAAGACTCTTCCAGGTGGTCGTAGTGTGTAGAGTTGTCTCCTGATGGCATAGAAGGTTCTACACGTCTTGTCTCTTGGGGGCTCTTTGGCTGATCTGAGACCTCCTGTTCTAGGCCGAGGTTCGTGTCACTTTCGGATTCATGGAGAGTGCCGTTGTTCAGTATGAAGGAAGAACTCTTTTTTTTTGTGTTCTTCCTCTGGAGAACCATGGCCTGTGTTATCTTCGGGTTGATGGGTAGTGCCCATGCCGCACTCCCAGGCTGTCCTGTAGACCTCTCTCTGTTGGTGACAGTAATAGGAGGTCGTCCTCACCTCGGTGTCATGTAGAGCCGGTCCTGGTGCTGAGGAGGATTCTAGAGCTTCAGCCAGTCCATTGATGGAGATGTTGAGGAGAGTTGTCTGTCTGACTCCACCAGCTGCCGGAAGTTCTCTGTTCTCTTCCCGTTCTCCTTCATGCTGCAGAACTTCTCATTATATGAGCCCTTGATGACATCATAGGTTTTCCCTCCTATTCCACTCTCCAGTAGTTGGAAGAACAGGCCGGGGGCAACAGGAGACAAAGGCTTTCCTAAAGTCCACAAAGCAGGCGAATATTCTCCCATGTTTTGTATTGTGGACATGTTTCTTGATAAGACTGTGCGGGGTGTAGATGTGATTTGTAGTACGATGGTTTGGCATGAACCCGGCTTGGCTTCTGATGAGGACATGATGCTGTGTGAGGACTCGGCGTGCTGCTGACACACATCCCTCTGTAGTTTGCGGGATCATACTGGTCTCCACTTTCATGGATGGGTGTTATGAGGCCTTGGTTCCATATTTGAGGGTAGAACCCAACGCTGAGGACCAGGAGGAAGACTTTACATATTGCGGCGTGTACATACGGAAAACTGATCATCTCTGGAAGGATTTCATCCCACTGGCTTTGAGACTGTTCGTAGGTTGTTTCTAAGCCCTGGTTCACACCTGAACGTTTTGTAGCGCGTTCTACGCTCGACGAACGCTCTACAAAACGCTCAGAAATATAAATCGCATTGTATTCAATGGTCTGGTTCCCACCTCGGCGTATTTCCGCCCGTCCCTAACGCGCTACAAAACGGCCCGCGCCTGAAAAGGTCCAGGTGCTACTTTGGGCCGTTTTGTTGCGCGTTTCCATTGGGATACAGCCAAGTAGCCTTCGGAAACACGCGACGGTCGCGCGACTTTTACCGCGAATCGCGCATATGCAATACGCCTAGGTGTGAACGAGACCTTACTGTCCTTTTCATCTGTCCCTCCAGCGCTGGGTGCGGGTCTCCGATCCAGTGCTGAGTCCTCTGTCCTCCTCTTCTCTGATGTCCCGCGGTGTCTGTGTGGGTGCAGCTGCTCCATAGATTTACCTCGTGTCTCTTCTCGTCTCCCGGCCGAACATGTGAGCTGCGCATGCGCCCGCCCCAAGATCGCCCAAGACTCTTCAGATGTTCGGACGGAAGCGCGTGGTGAAGACACAGGTACGTTTAAACCTGTTTCAAAAGGTTTTCTGTTTAAAAAAAAAAAAAAAGGTGTTTGCATGTATCTGCTGCTTGCTAGTGAGGGGTTAATAACCCTTTAATGTAGAGTCATGGGCAAAAATATTGGCCCCCTGCATTTCTGTCAGATAATCGGGAAGCCGGGTGGCGAGTCATTACACAGCGCCTGG
>NW_017312187.1:0-1859 GCF_000935625.1 Nanorana parkeri
AAATAAGCCCCATATCATTGGTGTCAGTGGGAATAAAATGAACCCCATATCATTGATGTCATTGCGAGGTATATAAGCCCCATATCATTAGTGTCAGTGAGAGTAAAATAAGACTCATATCATTGGTGTCATTTGGAGGAATATAAGCCCCATATCATTGGTGTCAGTGACAGTACAATAAGCCCCATATCATTGGTATCAGTGGGAGGAAAATAAGCCCCATATAATTGGCGTCAGTGACAGTACAATAAGCCCCATATCATTGGTGTCAGTGGGAGGAAAATAAGCCCCATATCAATGGTGTCAGTGGGAGCAAAATAAGCCTCTAATCATTGGTGTTAGTGGGAGGAAAATAAGCCCCATATCACTGGCGTCAGTGGGAATAAGCCCCATATCATTGGTGTCAGTGAGAGTAATAAAAACCTCTTATCATTGGTGTCAGTGGGAGGAAAATAAGCCTCTAATAATTGGTGTCAGTGGGAGGAAAATAGGCCCCATATCATTGGCAGAGTGAAGAACCCCCATATCGTTGGAGTCAGTGGGAATAAAATAAGCCCCATATCATTGGTGTCAGTGGGAGGAATATAAGCCCCATATCATTGGTGTCAGTGAGAGTAAAATAAGCATCTTATCATTGGTGTCATTAGACATAAAATAAGCCCTATATCATTGGCGTCAGTGGGAGGAAAATAAGTCCCATATCATTGGTGTCAGTGAGAGGAAAATAAGCCCCATATCGTTGGTGTCAGTGGGAGGAAAATAAGCCCCATATCATTGGTGTCAGTGGGAGGAAAATAAGCCCCATATCATTGGCGTCAGGTGGAGGAAAATAAGTCCCATATCATTGGTGTCAGTGGGAGGAAAATAAGCCCCATAT
This sequence comes from Nanorana parkeri, assembly GCF_000935625.1. Lineage (NCBI taxonomy): Eukaryota > Metazoa > Chordata > Amphibia > Anura > Dicroglossidae > Nanorana > Nanorana parkeri. Next base: position 878 of record NW_017312187.1, read on the forward strand.
CATTGGTGTCAGTGGGAGGAAAATAAGCCCCATATCATTGGTGTCAGTGGGAGGAAAATAAGCCCCATATCATTGGTGTCAGTGGGAGGAAAATAAGCCCCATACATTGGTGTCAGTGGGAATAAAATAAGCCTGATATCATTGGTGTCAGTGAGAGTAAAATAAGCGCCATATCATTGGTGTCAGTGTGAATTAAAAAATCACCAGATCATTGGTGTCAGTGTGAGGAAAATAAGCCTCTTATCATTGGTGTCAGTGGGAGTAAAATAAGCCCCATATCATTGCAGTCAGTGGGAAAAAAATTAGCCCCATATCACTGGTGTCAGTGGGAGGAATATAAGCCCCATACCATTGATGTCAGTGGGAATAAAATAAGCCCCATATCATTGGTGTCAGTGGGAATAAAATAAGCCCCATATCATTCGTGTCAGTGAAAGTAAAATAAGCCCCATATCATTGGTGTCAGTGACTGTAAATTAAGCCCCATATCATTGATGTCAGTGAGAGGAAAATAAGCACCATATCATTTGTGTTAGTGGGAATAAAATAAGCCCCATATCATTGGCGTCAGTGGGAGGAAAATAAGCCCCTTATCATTGGTGTCAGTGGGAAAAAAATAAGCCCCATATCATTGGTGTCAGTGAGAGTAAAATAAGCCCCATATCATTGGTGTCAGTGAGAGTAAAATAAGCCCCATGTCATTGGTGTCAGTGGGAATAAAATAAGCCCCGTATCATTGCCATCAGTGAGAATACAATAAGCGCCATATCATTGGTGTCAGTGGGAATAAAATAAGCACCATATCATTGGCATCAGTGGAAAAAAAAATAAGCCCCATATCATTGGTGTCAGTGAGAGTAAAATAAGCCCCACAGTGGGAATAAAATACGCCCCATATGACTGGTGTCAGTGAGAGAAGAATAAGCCCCACAAGTATTAATATAAGCCCCATATCATTGGTGTCAGTGGGAATAAAATAAGC
>NW_017312188.1:0-2129 GCF_000935625.1 Nanorana parkeri
ATCCAGCACACAGCCAGGAAGCAGCTGCTGCCATTACACTGAAATAGGTTACAGTGCTGAGTGAGAGGGGTGTCTGTACAACACCAGCTGTCTGCATATTTACTTCCACTGGAAAGAGAAAAACTTGCCGCTACAGCTGGTATACTTATACCTGTGAAGGACTTACAATCCAAGCTTCAAAATGGGGGTCCTGGATCTATCTGAAATCAGCCTGCTGTGTGATAACTGGCGAACAGTAGTGATAATCCATTAAACAATCAATGTTTTTATTCTGCTGAATATATACTGTACACGCAGAGGTGTCCAGGTCACTCATCATATCATTCCTGATTCACAATTGCCAGGAATCCTGTTCCTGTGTGATTCACTGCACATCAGACAGATCTGCATGGACATAGTCAGGAGAATGAAACATTTGGGGATGTCTGATTCCATCAGCATTGAAACAATGTACACGCTGCAGCAGTTTTATATTCCAGAAATGAGAACAGTGCATCGCTGGCTGCTTGGGAATTTGATACAGATTACAATATTTACACCATTAGTTAGACTAGATTTACAGCAAATTCTTACATTATTTACAATATTAGATTATATTTTACAACACCTTCTTACAATGTTTACATTATTATATATAATATTTTACAACAAATTCTTGCAATGGCGAGATGTGGCAGAATATTGTATTGCTAAAGGATGGACTACTTCCCACATGGAAGCAGCAGGTTAGAGTCTTTCTAGAACAAAGGGAAATTCTGCAGAACACAGGAAATTATTGATTTAAGCGTAGATGTTCACAGTTGTATAAGGCTGCGTACACACCTCTGCATTTTAGCATGGTGCATTACATTCACTGTCTGCATGCATCTTTGGTTCAGTTTTTAGCAAAACTCATATTCCATAGGAGTGAATGGAACATGTAAAATGCATGACTCTGTGATTCCCCCTACCCTTGCTATTATCGTGGTTGGGCAATCAAGCATTTTTTCTTTTTCTGTCCATGGAGCTGAATGAGAGAAATAAATTATTGTATGGTCAGCCTTAAACATTAAACATGTAACCCCTCCATACTTCCCAATGCACCCTATTATCCCTTTATTGTTGAGGGTGACTTTAGATGCCCATATCATTGAATATACACATCGTAGAGAACATTCAGTTTTAAACTGATCAAAAATGTATTTTTCACTGAAGGTAAACTCTAAATTTTTTTCATTATATGCTCAGCTCAGGTTTGTGACGTGTGTCATTTAAAGTAAACCTTCATATTATTTTTTTTTACAATGAACTAAGCCTAATGTTGTGTAAAGGCAACACTGGGAGTCCCTACCTTCCTTATACACCACTGGGGCCCACATAAAAACCTAGGCTTACAATTAACCTGTGGTCAGACAATGTAAATTTAAGCATTACAACATTCATAACAAGCAGGAGATGAGCTGTAAAATAAGCGTTCGCCGACTTCTGTAGCTGCAGTCATTCTGGAGCAATGCATCCTCAAAGTTCACAGCAAAGGTAACTCAACTTACTCTGCTCCCCATACCAGAGAACCTGCTTTGTTTTTATTTTAGTGATTAGAAGGCTTAAAGGTTACTGAGTCACTGCTGGGAGGGAGAGCAGCTTGAGCTGACCTGCTGACAGAATGACTTGAACTGCTTCTGCTGTGATCTTTAAGAAATAAATGTTTTACAGTGCCTGCAGCTACAGAGCTTAGTAAAGGCTTATTTTAAAGCTTGTTAAGAATAGTTAAATACTTCAATGTCCATTGCCTTGCCACAGGTTCACTTTAAGCACTAGAGTCAAAAATAGGGTTATGCACACGTTGAGGTTAATTTCACTTTGCTATGAAGACCGAACGTCTTCACTTAGGGCCTATGGCAATAAATAGGGCAAATTGGCTGGCCAATAAGGCACTTTAATCGGACAAAGGGTTTGTGGGTGGGCAGGGCTTACGACCAACAAAGCAGATTAAACTTAGAGGTGGTTTTACTGGAAAATAGAGGTAGTAGGTACTTTGTGGTACCTTTCTTTAGGCAGCAGTTTAAGTTTTTGAATGGGGAGAAAAGATTATCTTTAAAAAGGGCAAGAATTATTATTTATTATTATTATACAGGATTTATATAGCGCCA
>NW_017312188.1:2873-3086 GCF_000935625.1 Nanorana parkeri
CGAGACATTACAAGGGAGTGAATTAGAAGCTTTGTGGTTTCATTAGTTAAAAAGGGGCGTATTTTGGAAATGTTACAGAGGATGAGTCGGCAGGATTTGGATAGTAATTGGGTGTGGGGCTGAAAGGAGAGCTCACAGTCAAGGATAACACCGAGTACCCTGGCTTGATGTGAGGGGTTGATCGTAGTGTTGTTGATAGTGATGGGGAAGTTA
>NW_017312189.1:0-642 GCF_000935625.1 Nanorana parkeri
GTGTTTTTGTCACTTCTCAGGAAATCTGCAGTTTGTTTTTTTGTATAATTTGTGTAAATTGCCGGAAATGATATTTCTCAGTGAAAGGATCAATGTTATGAACGGCCATTATAGATACAAATGTCTGGCTGGTGAAGCTCTGAATGTCTTTGTGATGTCCCGTCTGACCCAAATCCCAAACTCTCCCTTACAGTTCGGCGAGGAGACCTTCAATCGCGCCAAGCTCCTGAATATCGGCTTCCTGGAGGCGCTGAAGGATGCCGAGTACGACTGTTTCATCTTCAGCGACGTGGATCTCATTCCAATGGACGACCGCAACCTCTATCACTGCTATGAGCAGCCGCGCCATTTTGCCATCGCCATGGACAAGTTTGGCTTTCGGTAAGAGACGGGGACATTGAAGGGGACATTGACGGGGACATTGACGGGGACATTGAAGGGGGACATTGACGGGGTCATTGACGGGGTCATTGACGGGGTCATTGAAGGGGACATTGACGGGGACATTGACGGGGTCATTGAAGAGGTCATTGACGGGGTCATTGAAGGGGTCATTGAAGGGGACATTGAAGGGGACATTGAAGGGGACATTGAAGGGGACATTGAAGGGGACATTGACGGGGACATTGACGGGGACATTGA
>NW_017312189.1:1079-1507 GCF_000935625.1 Nanorana parkeri
GCGGACAGACCTGCGGGCAGATGTAACAAACGATTAACCCCCCTCCCCTCCCCCGAGTTGTTTGGCGATAGAATCCCGTTGTCACTGATGGAAGGAAGCGTAAGACGGCGCTGACATTAAAGAACAATAACAGCTGCTAATGAGATGTCATTTCCCTTCCGATGAATCGGCGGCTCTGCGGGGAGCGATTGCGGCTCATCTGACTGCAGTTGTGACATCGCCTGAAGGGGACGGTGACTGGCAGCTGCATGTGTGTGTACAGATCCTCCAGCCTGTCTGTCCCTGCGGGGACCCTCCACAGGGTGGTCTCACCGCTGATAGCCGGAGGGGAGATGAGTCACCAAAACTGTGCCAGTTCTCTGTATTCCCCGGTCTGTGCTCATCGCACATAATGTGTGTGTGTGTGTGTGTGTGTGTGTCCCCCATCC
>NW_017312189.1:2387-3078 GCF_000935625.1 Nanorana parkeri
GGGGGAGGGGACATTAGAGTGTAAGCTCCTCTGTACAGAGACTGATGTGGGGGGGAGGGGACATTAGAGTGTAAGCTCCTCTGTACAGAGACTGATGTGGGGGGGAGGGGACATTAGAGTGTAAGCTCCTCTGTACAGAGACTGGCTCAGTGATCTCTGTACAGCACTGCGGTATATGTTGGCAGTGCGGGGTGGAAGGATAATGGAGTGTATGGGGGTGTTTCGGATGTAGGAAATGTTCTGTGCTCCTTCTGACCAGTACGGGTTGTTAATGGTTTTTATGCTGAACTGGGAATAACGGGAAAATGTCTCCTACAACCCCGCAGTCCTCGCTGGAGCTCTCTGTGCTGGAAAAGTGCTCGGGTAACATTAGTGAATATGTGGTGAACTTTCAGTAATGAATGAGGACTGGACGGGGCAGATTACATCACACAGCCATCTACCAGTCCGGTAACATTGTAAAATACCGCCAACCATGACCAAGCCGGCTTCAGCCTAAAATGGCGCTCAGTATAGTGTCATGGCCGGCCAGAAATGATCATTCTAGTTGCAGATATGTTAGTGGGAATCTTAAGATATTCATGGGTGTGTTTGGCTATTCATGGGTGGGATTACATATTATTGGGCGGGATTAGATGTTCATGGGCGGGATTAGATATTCATGGGCGGGATTAGATATTCTTGCGTGGGG
>NW_017312190.1:0-2884 GCF_000935625.1 Nanorana parkeri
GATGGAGGCCCGTGTGATTGGAGGAAGGAAGCTGAGGATGGTGGCCCCTGTGATTGGAGGAAGGAAGCTGAGGATGGAGGCACCTGTGATTGGAGGAAGGAAGCTGAGGATGAGGATGGAGGCCCGTGTGATTGGAGGAAGGAAGCTGAGGATGGAGGCCCCTGTGATTGGAGGAAGGAAGCTGAGGATGGAGGCCCCTGTGATTGGAGGAAGGAAGCTGAGGATGGGGATGAGGCCCCTGTGATTGGAGGAAGGAAGCTGAGGATGGGGATGGAGGCCCCTGTGATTGGAGGAAGGAAGCTGAGGATGGGGATGAGGCCCCTGTGATTGGAGGAAGGAAGCTGAGGATGGGGATGAGGCCCCTGTGATTGGAGGAAGGAAGCTGAGGATGGGGATGAGGCCCCTGTGATTGGAGGAAGGAAGCTGAGGATGGGGATGAGGCCCCTGTGATTGGAGGAAGGAAGCTGAGGATGGGGATGAGGCCCCTGTGATTGGAGGAAGGAAGCTGAGGATGGGGATGAGGCCCCTGTGATTGGAGGAAGGAAGCTGAGGATGGGGATGAGGCCCCTGTGATTGGAGGAAGGAAGCTGAGGATGGGGATGAGGCCCCTGTGATTGGAGGAAGGAAGCTGAGGATGGGGATGAGGCCCCTGTGATTGGAGGAAGGAAGCTGAGGATGGGGATGAGGCCCCTGTGATTGGAGGAAGGAAGCTGAGGATGGGGATGAGGCCCCTGTGATTGGAGGAAGGAAGCTGAGGATGGGGATGAGGCCCCTGTGATTGGAGGAAGGAAGCTGAGGATGGGGATGAGGCCCCTGTGATTGGAGGAAGGAAGCTGAGGATGGGGATGAGGCCCCTGTGATTGGAGGAAGGAAGCTGAGGATGGGGATGAGGCCCCTGTGATTGGAGGAAGGAAGCTGAGGATGGGGATGAGGCCCCTGTGATTGGAGGAAGGAAGCTGAGGATGGGGATGAGGCCCCTGTGATTGGAGGAAGGAAGCTGAGGATGGGGATGAGGCCCCTGTGATTGGAGGAAGGAAGCTGAGGATGGGGATGAGGCCCCTGTGATTGGAGGAAGGAAGCTGAGGATGGGGATGAGGCCCCTGTGATTGGAGGAAGGAAGCTGAGGATGGAGGCCCCTGTGATTGGAGGAAGGAAGCTGAGGATGGAGGACTCTGTATGCATTGTGTGTTATACAGGATAATAGGAGCTTCCTCTGCTTGGTTGGTGAGTGGCTCCTCCATCTTCGGGTGGCTCCTGAGTTGTGTCCCCTCCACCTGGATAGAGGTAGAAGGGAAGACATTTGATTGGCTGCCCTTCAGGAGGCGACCTTGTGATTGCCATTTATGGAAGATTCTCATTGCTCCGATCCCTCGCACACGTTCAGTCCCCGGCTGGGAGAGACGATCCGGTCCTTGGTCACGTAGTCATGTCCTCTGCAGCGCCGAGCCGGATATTAAACGGCGGATTGTCCATTACCAGCTGACTTAATGACTGTGGCGCAGGTTGGAGGATTCGAGTATTGGCATAATGAGTGCCGCAGCCGGGAGACAATCTCATCTTCTTATCGGAATCATTCTGACTGATGACTTAAAGGGGAACACAAGGCAAAGGACGAGCCGCTTCACGGAAGACACTCATCGGCCTCTGTCCCCAAACCAACAGATACAGGATGGAAGAGCGTCGTCATGGTGACAGTTCCTTCCGAGTCACACATACTGACGGGCCGATCACACCCGAGCTCAGTTCAGACTCAATGCAAGTCTATGGGACCAGAACTCCGAGAATCAATTGTCCCCATTGTGAGGTCTTCTATGAACGTTATTGGCCATAAAAAGTGTATGGGGGGTCCGGGTACTGCCCTGGGGGACATGTATGGGGATCCGGGTACTGCCCTGGGGGACATGTATGGGGATCCGGGTACTGCCCTGGGGGACATGTATGGGGATCCGGGTACTGCCCTGGGGGACATGTATGGGGATCCGGGTACTGCCCTGGGGGACATGTATGGGGGTCCGGGTACTGCCCTGGGGGACATGTATGGGGATCCGGGTACTGCCCTGGGGGACATGTATGGGGATCCGGGTACTGCCCTGGGGGACATGTATGGGGATCCGGGTACTGCCCTGGGGGACATGTATGGGGATCCGGGTACTGCCCTGGGGGACATGTATGGGGATCCGGGTACTGCCCTGGGGGACATGTATGGGGATCCGGGTACTGCCCTGGGGGACATGTATGGGGATCCGGGTACTGCCCTGGGGGACATGTATGGGGATCCGGGTACTGCCCTGGGGGACATGTATGGGGATCCGGGTACTGCCCTGGGGGACATGTATGGGGGTCCGGGTACTGCCCTGGGGGACATGTATGGGGGGGTCCGGGTACTGCCCTGGGGGACATGTAGGGGGATCCGGGTACTGCCCTGGGGACATGTAGGGGGATCCGGGTACTGCCCTGGGGGACATGTATGGGGATCCGGGTAATGCCCTGGGGACATGTATGGGGATCCGGGTACTGCCCTGGGGACATGTATGGGGGTCCGGGTACTGCCCTGGGGGACATGTATGGGGATCCGGGTACTGCCCTGGGGACATGTATGGGGGTCCGGGTACTACCTATATGGTCAGGTGACTGATGTGTGTGCGTGTGCGTATCATACCGTCCCGGTGTCCCGGGGTGAGTCGGTGCTCCAGGTTTATATGGTCAGGTGACTGATGTATGATTACGTGTCGGCGGTGGTTCTGCAGAGCGGCGACTCTCGGGCGCTGTATGTTCCGTGTAGGACGACTCGGTGAGTTGGGCTCCTGCGGGGATTCCACTGACAGTTGGATTGAAGTGAGATAAAAGACGCACAGCGCTGCCCACCAGGGACAACTCTTCAGAG
>NW_017312191.1:0-626 GCF_000935625.1 Nanorana parkeri
CGATGGCTGTCCTGGAAGATGACTGGGGAAATAATAATATACATTTGCCACATACTCTGTTGCTCTACTCTGGGGTTCTGGCCTAATGTATTGGGGTATTGGGCAGAGCTTGTCAGGAGGGGTATGGAGGGTCTTAGTAAGGGGAGATGGGCGGGTGGCAGAAGCGCTGTAAGCAGGCATTGCGTGGCTCCCCAGAAGGCTGCCGCAAGGTCCCCAGCCGGACCTAAGACACCTAAGTCAATTTGAAAAATGTAAGTGCTGGTATCGGTTATTTGGTATTGGGACAGAGGTCAGTTATAACGCAGAGTGTATTGGTCAATAATGTATCGCAGAGTGCGGAGCTCAGTAATACAACACAAAGTGCAGATGACAGCAATGTAACGCAAAGTGCGGAGGACAGCAATGTAACGCAGAGTGCGGAGGACAGCAATGCATCGCAGAGTGCGGAGCTCAGTAATGTAACACAAAGTTCAGAGGACAGCAATGCAACGCAGAGTGCGGAGGACAGCAGTGTAACCCAGAGTGCGGGTGACAGCAGTGTAACGCAGAGTGCGGGTGACAGCAGTGTAACGCAGAGTGCGGGTGACAGCAGTGTAACGCAGATGACAGCAGTGTAACGCAGAGTG
>NW_017312191.1:1317-3067 GCF_000935625.1 Nanorana parkeri
TTATATTGGAGTTGATGGTAGTTTTTTTTTATCCGAAATACGAAATTCGGATCCGGAATCTGTTAACGGAATTCGTATTTCGTTTGGTTGACCAATCAGAGGTTTTCTCTTCTGCTGCTGAGTTGCATTACAATACAGGCAGGAAATACGAAATTCCGTTGATGTATTTTCGTTCCGTTACGAACATTCGTTATATTGAAGTTAAAAAGCAAAGTACATTTATATTGGAGTTGATGGTAGTTTTTTTTTTATCCGAAATACGAAATTCGGAATTCGTATTTCGGATAAAAAAACAACAACTACCACATCGACTCCAATATTAACAAAGGTATTTTTGCTTTTTAACTTCATCATAACGAATGTTCATACAGTTACAAAAATGTGCCGAAACTAACGAACATTTCGTACGAATCTGAATTGAGTTTCGGGCACGAATTACGAAATACGAAATAACGGATATTCCGAAACTGAACAAATTTTTTGACGGCGCACAAGTCTAATTATCTCCAGTGGTTGATCAGGCGCACTGAGACAACAAATGCACATTCCTTTCATATACTGCGTTCAAAACAAATGCATCCACGCAAGCCAATAAATCCATGCATTGCACGGGGGCCCCAGCCGGCGTCCATACATTCGCCAAGAAGACACTGCTCCGCCACGCATAAGATATCTACTCCAATGGTTTACCTTTAGTGGGGATTTAAACCGGGTCACGCTTCAATTGGGCGTGACGCAGCAAACCCTGACACTGAGAGACATAAGGACAAAATATTACAATACACTAAAAACACATCCTAATAAAATTTCCACAACAGTCCCTTCTCTTTGTCATATGCTCCCCAGTGTCCCTCGATGAATCCCGATCGTCTTCTTTGGAAAAAAAGTCCCTCTCGTATACGAAAAGTCCTGAATCCATAAAGGCAAAACAGACGATGGAAAATAACGCAAAGTCAATGTTTTTCACGCAAATCTTGACACGTAGACTTTTGGCAAAGAAAACGAATCTTGAAAGCAAATCTTGACTCGGAGGTTCTGCTCTTCGGGGGGTGACTCCGAGGGATATTGTGGGTCGCTTCGGTCGCCGGTCGGTTTGGAATCCTCTGCATCTGGTCCATGGGTTGGTCTTCAGGGCGTCTCGTCTCGTCAGCGACGTCTGGTCGGGCTTCGGTAACTCTGTCGATTAGACATCAGGAACATCTCACTCCGGCGTGTAGAAGGAAATAAAAACACCATAAGTACATGTACTCCCATTTCCTTTAGCCCGGATCCAATGAAAAACCAGAAATCCCCCAGACCCCCCAAAGCTTTAAAAAGATTCCAACCCTCACTAGCTATAGCTCTGCCTCTGCCCTGCTCGTGTCAGTATGGGCCTGAAACTTGTCACTAGTATCTGCTATCCAGGTACAACCGCCCCCCCCCTATAAATTCCCAGAAACCGCCCCTTGGACGCTCTACTGTCATTATATTTTTTTAGATGTTTGAAAAAATCTGACCCAATTACCGTCAAAGAAAAGTCGTGGTGGTTCTCGACGTGATTCCCTCCTAGGTTGGAAAATTGATAGGTTAGAAAGGTTAGCAAAAGTTGGAAAATTGTCAATTTTCACACCATTATCTCCCCCCTTCTCTTCCTCCTCAAAAACAGGAAGAAGAGAAGCTGGATCTAACATGGTGCATCGTCTCGGTTAGGTTACACTCTTAGGTGGAGAGAGGATGAGAGAGAGAGAGAGAGAGAGGAGGATGAGAGAGA
>NW_017312192.1:0-1030 GCF_000935625.1 Nanorana parkeri
TGGCTGCCTCTAACACCCAGTGCATCCAGGCAATACTGTGACATATGGACGACTGCTAATGCTCTTTATACGCAAGTGACAACAGCTGCGTGGAATTGACGCAAGTAGATAGGCATATGGCGTAGGCATGTAATCGTTAGCAGTATATCTCAATACACTTCGTTTGGCATGTAACCCTGCAGTAGTAATTCCACAGGCATATAGCTTCAACAAGTACTTGTCAGCAGTAGTATCAGGCAACTGACAGGTAGTTCAATGTAGAGCCAGAGCCCAGATACTTGCGGTTCAGCTGTTCAAGCTGTGGGGGATCTGTCTCTTTCCTGCGTGGCTGAGAGGAGCTGTAGCGAGGAGATGTGCCAGCGAGTGCTGCGATCTGGACAGGGTGTGGGAGCCGGACTGGTTCAGTGGAGGCAATTCGCTCGACGTTCCACATTGACTGAACGCCGAGTGATTGCCTCCACTGGGTTTATAAGAACCACGCCGAGCCCAGGGGGCGGAGCCCCGCGTGACGTCACGGCCGGGGGTGCCGAGGACGAGCCTGACAGCATTGCAGAATAATACCACCAGCTATAGAGGACTACAAATCCCAGCAATACATTACAGAGCAATGCAAAATACCACCAGCTATAGAGGACTACAAATCCCAGCAATACATTATACAGCAATGCAGAATACCATCAGCTGTAGAGGACTACAAATCCCAGCAATACATTATACAGCAATGCAGAATAATACCACCAGCTATAAAGGACTACAAATCCTCACCAATGAAACCTCAAAACTACTCATCTACTCCCTTGTCATCTCTTATCTTGACTATTGCAACTCCCTCCTCATTGGCTTACCTCTACACAGGCTCCTCCCCCTTCAGTCTATCATGAATTCTGTTGCTAGAGTCATCCACCTGACCAACCGCTCAGTGTCAGCAACCCCCTTCTGCCAATCCCTCCACTGGCTTCCATCCCCCACTCTTCTGCCAATCCCTCCACTGGGTCCATCCCCCACCCTTCTCTACCAATCCCTCCACTGC
>NW_017312192.1:2304-3067 GCF_000935625.1 Nanorana parkeri
GTATGCGATCCAGGCCGGTCACAGTCACTCGGCGGCGGTCTCTAAACAGGCATATAAGACGGCCGCTCACTGGGGCCACTGGAGGTCCTAGTGAGGAGGAAGCGGCCGTCTAAAATGCCTGTTTAGAGGCCGCCGCCATCGCTGCCTGACTGTGACCGGCCCAGATCGCATACTGAGGCGATCCCGGGAGGTCGGATCTATTTTCAGAGGTGGTCGCTGAACCTGGACTCGCGTGCCAGCCAAGAGGTTCGCCACCACTGGCCTAGTCACTGGGCTGGGCATCACTATGGCAGCTGGGAGGCCGTGGATCGCAAAACGCGGAAGTGGGGGAGCCGCAGGGGGAAGTAGGCGGAGTTTACCAGGTTCAGAGATGGGAAGTTCGGATCTTTGAAATTATTCGGTTCTTTGGTTCACTTGCTGAGTCGGCTGACAAGGAGAAGCTCAGGAACTGTCTGACCCTTCATAAAAGACTCTGATTCAGAGAAGGAGGGGGGAGTGGCAGCACCTGGGGATCAGTAATCAGTGCCTTGGCTCAGAGAGCCAGCCCAGCCATTATTTCAGATCAGCCACTTCTGGTGACGCGCGATCAGCTGTGACAAAGTGTGTTATTACGCATGCGCAACGCATTGTGATGAGCTGATGTCACATTGGTAGCGGTCAGATTTGTCCCTAGTGTTTAGAGCGCAATAAGAATTGGATTTACTCTGATGGGTACTGCGCCCACGGTACTTACATAGTTACATAGTATTTGAGGTTGAATAAA
>NW_017312193.1:0-1938 GCF_000935625.1 Nanorana parkeri
GTGCATGTGTGTACACGAGTCCCTGTGTGGTCTAGTTTTTATATTTTGCCCTGCAAAACAGTGGCGTAACTACAGATCAAGAGGCTCAATAGCAAAATTTTAATGGGGCCCCTTGGTGACCTCCCTACTGCCATTGATCTTAATATAAAGTATAAAAAGTCTAAATTGAGGTAATCAAAGGAAGTGGTGAGAGCTACATTTGACCCTGGGGCCCTAAACATGAGTGTAACGTGAAATATGGTCTGAAAGGTGAACGCAGACTTTAAAATGATTTATTTAACTTAACTATTCCTGACATACTGCTGTTTTATAATGTACAATATGATGAAGTTTACCACAGCAGGATTCCTGCAATAACACATAATAACATACTATTTTATCAAATTATACCCACTATCAATCAATAGAAATGATTTTACAGTGAAAAGCCTGTATGTATTAAACCTACCTTATAAAATATCTGGTTAAACCTGTTTTATAATTTCACATTCATGTAAGTTAAAAAAAAATCTACACAGTAATAAACACAAAAGCGAGAAGGAATTATGGCATCCCTCAGAAAAAAAGACTTTATACATTCTAGACTTTATATATTCTATTTAATGAAAATGTAAAAACAAAAAAGTTTAACCCACAAAAAACTATTGTCAGACAAATTTAGCAAAATTGTTTCTGGGCCCTACAAAGAGAATAATGTTATAATGAGAATGTTCTTTATTCCCCTACACCAGGGGAATAAAGAACAAAAAACACACACGTACGTGGCATCACTGTGAATGTCAAGAGAAGAAGACCTTATTTTGGGTATTTTTTGGTGACGGTCATGGTAATGTCAAGCAATAGAAAGCTGTACTGCCCTTCTACTCCCATCCGCCCTGAGTCCATGGCCTCAGTGGCCTTGTGGGGAATCCGGCCCTGCCTGCAGCTTATAGTGAGCTGTGTTGGCTACCTGCTACCCCTGTTGCCATGGTGCCCTGAACAGCCGCACAGCTCGCACACTCGAAACATCGGCCCTGGGTGGTGATATCTTCTGTTATCTATTGCCAGGATTGACGCATGCAAACAATTGCTGATGAGAGTGAGGTGTGGAGGCAGATTAAGGAATCTAGAATTGAATTGAAAATTTGAGATCAAGAATTTCATCTGGACATAATTGGGAAAGGATTAGAACTTCTGTCAGGGTTTTTTTCTCAGTCTCCAATAGGGAGATTCACCCTCTTTCTTTGTTCTGGTGATCTGGTAATCAGGTCAGAAAGTGAGGAGAAATCCAAAATGTTACAGTTCTCACTGGAATAGGAAGAGAAAAAAAAAATCTTCCAATTAGAGCATTTGTTCCAGTGAAAAATGAGGGGAGTTCACCTCATTATGAATAGATTTTTTTCTCCTCTTCCTCTTTCTGTTATGTCTCTGGAACAGGAGGTAAAAGTAAATCTCCCCAACAGACCCAGACAGTAAAACAAAATCCTGAGGGTATTGCAACCAGTCCCTGCTAGGCATTTTGGCTACATATATACTTTAAGAGCACTCTCGATCTTAAAAAAGTCTGTTATTTGACATGCAGATGCTGAGGGACATACCACAGGTCAGCAAGGACAGAGAGGTGAGTGGTCACCGCCGCAGGACCATGGGCCGGGTGGGTGTATTTTCTTTATCTTTGCCCCTATAGAAAAATGAACAGTGTAGGGGGAGGGGATACCCCCGCACTGCAAAGATTAAAATCCTGGCATTGTTCTTCAATCTAACATGGTTAAGGGAGCATCAACAGGATAGCTGCAGCAACTGAAAATCACACAACTCTGGCTCATACAGCTTATCCCTTAAAAGATAAAAGTAGATTTTTTTTTAAAGGGTATCTTTGGTCATAAACTAAAAATCAATATGGGGTCTATTCACGAATCAGCTGAAGGATCTAGCCATAGCTTCGGCCGATCCTTCGGC
>NW_017312193.1:2809-3064 GCF_000935625.1 Nanorana parkeri
GCTGCCTACGGCAGCTTAGTGAATAGACCCCTATGTTTCTCCATCGAATTTCCATAAATTCTATCCCAATCCTAATAACTACTACTACTTATTAAAAATACCCATAGGATGAACTTCGTCAATGCACTGACACAATTTCACTCAGCCTTGTAAATATGCACTTCCTTGGGTCACCACTCTAAGCCTGCTGTCTACAACACAACATCTAAACTTGCCACAATGTACCATTATCATTGCTTGCTGGAAGCAATGCAT
>NW_017312194.1:0-3062 GCF_000935625.1 Nanorana parkeri
ACCGCAACGCACCTCCTGCAGCAAAATTTGTCAGGCCGAAAATGACTTTTCCATCCTTCTATATATATAATTTATTTATTATCATTGTATGCATTATATTCGACATTTGAATTAGTTTCATGGAGTTATAAAAATGTGAATTGTAAAACCCTAAGCCAATATAATAAAATAACCAACCTTTTAGTTAAAATAACACCCACATTTTTATTTTTAATTTGTTTAACTTTATTTTCTTTCATTTGTTTGCATTTTTTATTTAACTTTTTTATTTTTTAGTCTTTTAAAGTTTAGGTTTTTTTTTTACTTTTCTTTTTACTCTATTGCTGGAAGCAATAGCCAGCCTGCTATTGGATATTTCAAATTGCAATCTGGAATCATCTGTAATAAAAATACACCTTATGTTTAAATTAAAAGGGATGTTTAATTTCTCATACAAAATATGAATTATACACACAGGATCTACTAGAAAGTTAACTCAGGTTGCCCCCAAATGGCCAACTGTAGTTTTAACTGCATAATGATACATATTATATAACGTTATATATTTTTTCATATCAGGGTTCAGAAAATGATTTACTATCAAGTGTACAAACTTAGCAGTCAGGAGGCTAATAGGAGTATTTTTTCTTGGTGTTAAATAAGTTCATGCATAAAGCATGAAATCTCTCAGCTGCAACCACTTCAGCCTCATCACAGGGGACCTCAATGGCTTTTAGGTCTATTTTTGACAGTAGACCATCAGGTTCATGGTGGCCTTCCTTGTTTCCACTTTCTTCTAGGTCTAGTCATAGTGACTGCTTGATATAAACTGACAAGAAAAAAACAGTTTTTAAAAAAAATTTTTACAAAGTGTAAAAAAAAGGAAATAGTGTAAAAAAAATTAGGAAAATAAAAATTATACATAAATATATTTTTATACTATAATTAATATAACAAAAATTCTAAAAATAATAATAATAATAAAGAGTGAAAAGAGTGTTTTATTCCAGTTTTTTTCCTAAATTTTTTTATTTTATTCAAACTAAGTGAGGGGTTAAGTACACATATGTGATATAATTATATAGCCCTATCTGTCCTCTAAAAAACAATATATAATATGTGTGGGTACATTTAGTAAAAAGTATATTACTGCTGTGGAAGAATCACACAGCAAAAATTTTAAAAAGTGTGTGGGCCCACAGGTCGTCAGTGTCAGCAACATCTTGTAGCAGTAGAAACATGGTAGATTGTACAGTGAACTCAAAGTATTGCATGTCTTAAGGTGCCCACACACCTTTATAATAACGATAATCGCAGGAAATCCCGCGATCGTACGGTAATCGCAAGGTGTAGGGAAGGCGTGCGACCTTACAGTAGCAGACTTTTGTCTTACAAGCATGTGCAAAAACCCGCCGAGCAGGAATCAGGCAAGTGCAACAGCTTTTACATGTCACCTAGGCAGAAACAAGAAATGAATACCAGCAGTGTGGGGGTAGCCGCACTGGAAAGGAAAACTTTTATTTTCCCCTGGAGTTGGGCTTTAAGCAAACTTCAAACCCTTCAAGTGACTTTCCCACCAAAATGGGTATCCCAGCATACTGAAATGGACAGAAATAGATCAAATGTTTGTGTTTTTACCATTCTTTCTCTGTGATAATTTACAAATATGTATAAAATCAGCATATGCATCCTTGAAAGTGTGGACTTTGCTCCAAGAAGCATGTTAGAAGGTTACAACACCTATAAATGCAGTATCTCTATGATATTACACTGTACATTTATACTTTGGGAAATTGATTCCATCTTTTTGAAATAGACAGTCTCTTTTTATTGTAATATTTTTGAAGAATAAAAGTAGATTATGTTTTTATGCCAGAAAACGCCCCTCTACATATATACCATTTTGTTTAAAGATTTAGGGGTGTGACATGCAGCAATATTAGCTTTTCTCCCTGAACCCCATCTAGCATTTCTTAGTAGACGTATTAATCATATTAAAACGTTAACTATTAACATATTAAAACATCATCAAAGAATGACACTCTAAGCAAGAAAAAGTCTGAGTATCATACCAGCAATCTGTTGTAGGGTACATTTTACAATAACTCAAAACCAGTAGTCACTGAAAAATACTTCTTTATAGATTAAGATAAAGGTTTCATTATAGTGTATTTATTGCCCACATTTGTTTAGTTTTGGTCAGAGAAATCTTCCATTTAAATAGAAAAATGCATTTTAACTTCTCTGTTGCCTAACAGGGACTTTTTTTCACTTCTGCCAGGTGTCCTGTCAGGCTGTCCCCA
Source organism: Nanorana parkeri (assembly GCF_000935625.1). NCBI lineage: Eukaryota > Metazoa > Chordata > Amphibia > Anura > Dicroglossidae > Nanorana > Nanorana parkeri. The sequence continues at coordinate 2,283 of NW_017312194.1, forward strand.
GGACAGTGAGTAAGTGGAAATCCAACTCAGCCATTCTCAACTAGCGTGCCCTGGCACACTGGGATGCTGTTGCACAGCTTTATGTGTTCCATGGCGCAGGCAAGCTGTTCGCCAGTACTATAGAAATGCATGGCGCTATTGCAGTGCGGGCTGGATCCATGCAAAGGACGGGAGTCTGCTCCATCCAGACCTATCCCACCTCCTGCCCTCAAAGGGCGGATTGAGGGATGGTTTACTAGGGAGTCTGCTCCATCCAGACCTATCCCACCTCCTGCCCTCAAAGGGCGGATTGAGGGATGGTTTACTCCATCCAGCTTGTCCTCGGCTATTATCCAAATGCGGGGGGGGTGCCAAGGAAGACTCTGCTGTCAAATGAGGGATTCTGTTATCAAGGGGGGAACTCTGATATAAAGGGGGAGGGGGGCTTCTGATTTGAATGGAGTATCCCCCATTTTTTTGCTTTGTTTATGGTCCACCTAAAATTTTTGTGGGGGGTGACATTAAGTTTTTTTACATTTCAGACTGGGTGCCACAAGATTTTGCATACTGTCAAGGGTGCCATAACTGAACAAATGTTGATCTAACAGAGACCCGGATAGCAGTAAAAACTGACATAGGTATTTATCCTTCCCCACTCTATCCAAAACTAGGGGTAAAAAGAATCATAAAAGATACACTTTTGAATAGTCTGAGTCATTTTACTAAGCATTATAAAAGGTAAAAATCATTACTATTTTTGCACCCATGGGACAGGTTTAGGTTTCTTTCCATCACTGGTGC
>NW_017312195.1:0-3058 GCF_000935625.1 Nanorana parkeri
ACCAGCTGCAGCAATGTGCAATCAAAACCACAAAGTAAAATATAAAATATAGTATGCTGCGCTTGGTGTGTAAAGTGGGTGAATAAATAAATCATCTATGAAACTGACTGTGCCAACCTATATGTAAAATCGCAACAGTGTATCATATATCAGTGAATAACCATGAACTAATGAATATGCTCTATCACACTTGTGGTTAATGGATAAAATAATAATAATGTGATTCCTTCTGGAAGTGAAATTGTTCTGTTAATTGTTTAACGTAAATGACCTTTATTTTGAATAAAATCAAAATACACTTGCCAAAAAAAAAAAACAGTTCTTGGTCTTGGGCTTACGATCGAGAGTCGGGAAGACTGGATCCCGATCACGCGATCACTGTGATAGTTACAATAATAGAAGTGATCACTTATTTGAAATACCTCCCCTGCATCTCAAGCCTGCAGACCTGAATTAACACCTAGCTGCCAACAAGTTTCTCACAGGACCCTGTAGGCCTATTGTGTAGACAAAAGTAATCAACTGTCACATCAGAAACATTCAAAGAATCCTCACAGATTGTGCGACTACAACTCACCAGAAGCTCACATGTGTATGGGAATTATTTGGCTGCTCTACAACACTTAGAGCATTTTTATACAAACTTCAGCCCTCCAGCTATGGTAAAATTACAAATCGCATCATGTATCTGCCTCCAGAAGTCATGCCTATGGCTCTTATATTGCCTTGTGGGACTTGTATTTTCACAACAGCTGTAGGACTGAAGTTTGGCTACCCTTACCTTTAGAGTGTGCTAGCTAGCTAGATTTCTAGTAGTGGCTGGTGGCATTGCAAGCTGTGATACCTGTTTCACCAGCCCTGTTTTAGCAAGGACCTTGCTTCAGATGGATTTGAAATACACCATGAATTTTAAAAAGTCAACAGTGTTTTTATCTTTTGATAAAGTAAATAAGTGGAATAAAGTTACTACCTTAAATGGAAAGAAGTGCTGTTAATACTTTATTTATATTTCAAAAGCTATCTTTAAGAAGTAAAAATATGAAAGAGATCACTCAGTAAGTCTTGGGAATTTGCATATGATTATTTATTTTAATAGTTTCATTAAATTTAAGGCAGTGTGCATGAGCATCTCAGTTTAAGAGAAGTAGAAATCCCAACCCACCACCTCCACTTGCAAATTCTGGATGGCAGAGAAGATCTTAAAGCAGAACTGTAACCTGTAAAACCTATAAAATAATCCTAGCAGAAGCTTAAATATGCCTCATAATTTTTAAGGGGAATAAGTCCTATGAGTTCAGATTCCTGGATAGGGAGTAGTTATTTCAGTCACTCCGCACAGTGACCACAGTGCCATCTTTTTCTTGCAGCTCTGTAATGATGTTGATAACCTGTCTGCACTCATTACCATGATGACTTACAGCCTTCGTGTAAATCTCATGAATGTTGCGGACATTAATGAGATATGCATTGAGATCAGCCTAACAAGCACTCTTCGTTTCAGCATCTCTTTTGGTAATGTAAGGAATCTGGTGCATGCCCAGTAGGAAATCTGACTTATTATTTACAGATCCTCACTGTTCTGCTGCGTTTTACTTTCTGCAAAGTAGAGGATTACATAGTAATGGAGTTCAGCATGAATTTAGGTTTTTTTAGTTTTGTAGGTTAAAGTTCCACTTTAAGAAGTTCTGTCTAAATATAACGGGATTTGAACATCAAGGTGATTGTAAAGACTTTAATAAACCATTTATTTGAATTACAGCATACTCAGGTATTTTTATGATGCACCATGGAAACTTTTAAGGCTTTCAGTTGTTGAGATGATCTTCACTGCTCCTCGTTTCTTTTCTTGTCTTCCAGAACTGCCATAATTGCCTGATGAGCTTGAAAAGTTGCCTCCATACCCAGAACCAGAACCATAGCCACCACTGGCTGAGGAATTACTACCGCTTACAACAGCTGTAAAACCAAAGTGCATACTTAGTTAACAGCTATCATCTACGAAAATTGATCTTAATATTTAGCGCTAGCTATGGAGTAGAAGTCTTACCAGTGACTTAACAAATATTTATACATTTTTTTATATTGTTCTACTATTCAGAATTCCTTGCTATTTTTCTCATAAAAATTCAGAGTGTTGTGAAAATTACATGTTACATTCTGCACTTATGACAATTCCAGGTAGGCCCCCAGCTGCACAGTTTGGCTCTGGTTTAAGGTTACTTTTGTTCTTGGTTTACATATTATCCTAATGAATCAGCATCAAGATACTTCCATGTAGATACATAAGCCAGCAAAAAAATTGTTTCGTTTCGGATTTATCTTTCTTTCAGGTTTTGGGACCGAACGCCGCTTCGTTTCATTATTCAGATTCGGATCTTTCGAAATTTTGTTTGTTTCAGATTGGTCAGAAAACAGTCACGTGTCCGATTTAGTTTAATTTTGAATCAAATTTGGATGATGATTCAAAATTTAGTTAAAAGAAAATGGATTAGTTTGCTTTCCGCCTCATTAGAATTCGGACAATCGGATGCATCCGAATGTCCGAATTCACAAACTTCTTCCGATCTTTCATTCGGAACTAAACGATATTTACTTGTCTACTCCCATTTTAAGAAGAAAAATATTAGCATTAACAATGTTTTGTGTGTCTTATTATTATAAAGGGGCTTTTAACTAATGAGGGTTAGGAAGCTTCAGATTTTACATCCCATTAAATGCAACTGGTTCTGGGTAAGAAAATATGTTTTTCTTTTGTCCAGAGTTTTTGCAAAAGGGATCATTTTCCAAACAACCACTGCAGCTTCTAATATTACATTTGTCTTTAAGCTAAAGTAAAAAGTTGTAAAACACAAACAGCTAAGAAAGGACTGAAGAAATCATGGGAGAAGTCTTACTAACATTTTTGACTCAAAATTGCTCATTATTAGGGATGAGCTTTGAGCTAAGAATAAGTTCAACCTAAACCCAGCCTGTTCAGTAAACAGGTGAGCAACTGTGTTCCTTGGTGCTGTCTACATTCTAGAAGGGCCAGGGCAGGTATTTGAGATGGTGGGTTGTC
>NW_017312196.1:0-2182 GCF_000935625.1 Nanorana parkeri
ATATACTTTGTATGCACGTCCATGTGTGTTATATATATATATATACACATTGTATGCACGTCCATGTGTTTTCTGGCTCCTGCACACACCTCCGCCGCTCTCACACCACACAGGTCTATTACAACCTTCTTCTTCATGTCCCGAAGGCACATCATCCTGCGAACACATTTCCCTCCTTCCCAAAGCCTATATTTAGCCCCGCCCAACAGCAGCCCAGCCGGCCAATCACGCAGCTGTAATTTCAAATTCCCCCGCACTTCAGTCGCCTACTTTTAACCAATCCCGAACGCAGAGGTTAACTCTGAGTGGCCCGGATGAATATCTCGCGGCTGTTGCTGATCGCTGTGATCTGACTATCGTTTGCTTCTGTCTGAGCTTCCGCCATTGCTTCGTCCCATAAGTCGATGGTGGAGCAACATGGCTGCGCGCAGCCGTTACCGATCGAGGTGCTGAGAGACACACAAGTGCGGGTCTCCACTGAACGCCTCACCCGTTACTGATCCTGGCCCTCACTGTAGCATTCGAGGTTAGAGGGCGGAAGTCGCAGGTGCGAAGTTTCAGTGTCAGAACTAGCCGAGTGCAGTTCTAAAACTCCCCCGCTGGAATATGACAAGTTGCCCTGTCGGGGATGACCCCCTTGAAATGGCTTAATAATAAGTGTGCCAGGCTTGAAGCATGCAGGTGCTGCTCCTGATCCTCAGTGGTGTGGGCTGGGCTGTGGACTTGGTGTTGCTGGTGCTGGACTTGAATTACTGGCTGGTGTCATCCCTCGTTTCATTCCTATGTTGGACCATTCACTTCATCTTCAGTCTTCCAGGAGCCATCTCCCTCACTTTGCTGCAATGCTGGGAATGTGCATGGCTGGGCATGACCGCGGTGGGAGACTGCTGCTGCGGTCTTGTGGTTGGCGCCGTGCAGACGGCGGGGAACATGCTTGGAGGAGCCCTGGCTGGCCTGGACTCTCTGCAGCTGGCCTGGAACTTGGTGTGCCACTTAGGAATCCGCAGCAAAGAGATGATGCAGCGGGGTCTCCTCAACATCGCCTTGTCCGGACAGAATCTTCACCGCCAAGTCTGGGAAGCTCTGACCATCGGCGGTAGTTTAGCCGCCTACCTGGTGAACACCTTGGTCAATCTGTTCCTTATTGGCGTGCAGTATGTTTGCTCAGGAGTCCTGTCTTTGTGGCTTGGCGTAGTAAATGTGATTTTCATGAGTAAAGAATGGATCATCGCAATGTTTTCCCAGCTTTCCAACACTGCGGTCACAGTGGTCATCCTGCTATGGGCGCCGTTCAAAATGGCTGTGGACATCTTCGTATTGTGCAGCACCAACATTGGAGTCATCATGTTCAAGCACCTCTATGAAGTTCTGTTGCTTCTGTTCCTGATTTGGGTCTCCCGTATGTTTTTCAGACCTTCGCCTGCAGCACGTTTTCTGCAAGAAAAGCTAAACATGTTCTACCAGACTCTGCTAGTGTGTCTTCAGATCATCCTGAGTTCCGATGTCTGGAGGAGGGTGGTCGACCGGAGTCTTCAGCTTCTCAGAATTTACGGAGCAGCCTGGTACAGAAGCGTGAACCGTGTGAGGACCAGAGCGCAGGACGCACCGCCGAGGACCAACAGGGTGCCAGAGCCCGCCCAGCCGCCCAATCTGCCACCTCCGAGGTTAAACTTTTATATGCAACCTAATCCACGCCGGAATGCGGCGGCTGATAGGGGACAGACTTCACAGCAAGCACCTCCTGCGCCCCAGTGCAGTGCATCGACCTCCAGGGAGAATAAGGCGGCAGCAGAGGACCCCTGGAGATTGTTAAAACAGCAGGAAGAGAGCCGGAAATGTGTCATCTGCCAGGATCAGCCCAAAAGCATTCTTCTGTTACCATGTCGTCACCTCTGTCTGTGTGCTCGGTGCACTAACATTCTGCAGCAACAGCCTATCCTTCAGCGCAACTGTCCACTGTGCCGGCAAATGATACTGCAGACATTAAATGTCTACATGTAATGCAGAAATATCGTGTGGGCAGAGACTAAAGGCCAATGTTGCAAAATTAAAGCCTGTGAAAGAAGAATAAACATTTCCTTAAGTGTATTTCCACAGTTGGGATGACACCTAGGGCAGGGATAGGCAAACTCCAGCCCTTTAGCTGTGGTGAAACCACAAATCCTATCATGCATCTGCCTCT
>NW_017312196.1:2293-3056 GCF_000935625.1 Nanorana parkeri
ATTTGTAGTTGCACCACAGCTGGAGGGCCAGAGTTTGCCTATCCCTGACCTAGGGCTTCATTTATAAAACTTCCACTCTGCATATAGCTGGGCGAAGGCCGTTTGCACAGCACTAGCACCTTAGATAGGGCTGGCCAGTATAGGAATTTTCTACACTCGTCATTGCCATCTAGGAGTGCTAATTTCATGCGAACAGCATCCCCAGCGTATAGCCGTTACATGAATGAAGTTCCTACTTTTATATTTGTTTCTTGTTCCCATTCACATAGTTTAACTTAAGAAAATGCTGCTTACTTTTTTAAATGCTCTTTTCTGGAAACTAGGACTGAAAAATCCTGCTTATTTCTCCTTGTTTGAGGGGGCTGGACAATTGTCTTTGCCATAATTAACCCTGCCTGTACTGTGCTGGCAGATCTCCATTATTAGTGGTAAGTTAGATTTGCTGGAATGCCTGTGCCAACAAGGGGTGGGGGATCTCAAGGTTTAGGAAGTACATCGTATGTTAAAGTACTTTTAAAAAAAAGCTGTCCCTTATCTGAACATTGCTATTTATTCTAAGCAACAGAAGCTGCCTGCAGTGTCCTATGTAAAATCCTGCTCCAAAGAGACAACTAGAAAGGGAAGTAAAACATTTTTTTACATTATTTTTTAGACATGCGGTGTGAATAAAAAAAAACACATAACATTAATATATTCTCAAATTTGACTGCAAATATTGTAATATATATTTAACCACTTCAAGACCAGGTGTTTAGACCCCCTT
>NW_017312197.1:0-2463 GCF_000935625.1 Nanorana parkeri
CCCACACTGATACAGAGGTGCCTTGTCGTGGCAGTGTGGCTTACCCATACATTTTACAAATGTATGGAACTAAAACCTCTGAGGGCTCAAAATTTCCACTCGCCTGCTCGCATTTGGCGAGTAAAAAGAAAGTGAGGGCGAGTGAAAATTTGGGTCTCCAAGTATCGGTGCGCAGACCAACTCCGGCCTGCGAGCCGGTACTATGTGGCCCGCAGCCAGCTGACATTTCAGGCACACGGTCGCAGACCCGCGTACCTGACTTGCGGGAGCAGCTCCACGGTCTGCATCTGTGCCGGATGCAGACCGCAGAGCAGCTCCTGTCAGCTCTGGCTTCCTTCGGCCGGAGCTCTGACAGTTCTGAGCTCCGGGCGAAAGAAAGGATGGATGGATCCCTGGTTATCTGGGTGTGATTAGTGAGATCTGCTGCAGACCTCACTAGTCACCCCCAGATAACCAGGGATCGATTCTGCTCACAGCCTCCTCCCTGCAAAGACGTGAACAGGTGAGGGGGCTCGGTGGGGGGTTTAGTGTATTATTATTTTGTGGGGGGGTTAATAAGGGGGGGCCATATTATTTTATGGGGGGGTTAATAAGGGACACCTTTAGGCCCCATTCACACTGAGCGACATGAAAACTATGCTAAATAGGGCTAGTATAATGTAGTGCAGTGCAGTTTAGTATAATTTAGTGTAATGTAATGTAGTGTAGTGTAAAAAAGTATTATATAGTGGGGTTTATTGTAATATAGTTTATTGTAGTATATAGTAATAATATAGTGTATTAGGGTTGCCACCTTTTCTTCAAGTGAAACACGAACACTCTAGCACCGCGCGCAGCAAATGTTTGGTTTTTTTGAGAATAAAGAGGAGAGAGTGAGGAGAGGCAGCTTAGGGGAGGGAATAAGGAGAACAGCTATAGGGAACTATAAATCACAGCAATACAAAATAATGTGAAGCTACATACTCTGTGCTGGTCTGGGTTAGGGCCGTGCGTCTATTTGAGCGAACACTCTGGTGGGCTGTGCGACACTCGGGTGCGTGGCAGGTCACTCGGGTGCCCTGCAGGACACTTGTGTGCCCTGCAGGACACTCGGGTGGGCTGTGCGACACCCATTGGCCTCGCGCGACACTCGGGGGGTCTGCGGGACACTTGGGGGGGCTTCCAGATAATTGGGTGGTCTGGGTTAGGGCTGTGTGTCTATTTGAGCGACACTCAGGTGGGCTGCGAGCCTCTCGAGTGGGTAGCGCGACACTCTGGTGGGCTGTGCGACACTCGGGTGCGTGGCAGGTCACTCGGGTGCCCTGCAGGACACGCGGGTGGGCTGTGCGACACCCATTGGCCTCGCGCGACACTCGGGTGGGCTGCGTGACACTCGGGAGTGGGGCGCGACACCCGAGGGGTCTGCAGGACACTTGGGTGGGCTTCAGTATACTTTTTTTTTAACAGGTAAGACTTTTATTGAATTTTCATACATAAAAACAATCACAGAAAGACAATGACAATTACAGATCGACAGATCGAAGTTAATGATAACTTAAAAATAACGATACAAATACATCCAAATGAATCAACTTGCGGATCATTGCACTCTGTGTCTGGGACACTACTGAATCAGAACCCAGGGTCAGCCAAACCACTGAGGGCAAGCCCCCATAGGGTCAAGGAGAGGATTAAGAGGAGGGGGGAGGGGAGCAGGGGGAAGAAGCAGTCCAGCAGAGAAGGGCAGAAAAAGGGAGAGGTAGAAGAGGAGGATGAAAAGGAAGACTAGGTCAGCATCAGAAGGGCGGGAGTGGCTAAGTAGAGAAGGGAAAGGGAAGGAACAGGGGCGGGGGGAGAGAAACCCAGAGCAAGAGGACCGATGGTCTAACATAGGATTAGGCTTCAGTATACTTGGGTAGGCTTTCTCTGAGCTGCGGTCACCTGTAACCAGGCACGGGCTGCCTGCAGCTCAGAGGAAGATCCGGGTGGTGCGGCTGCTCGAGATCGTGCTTGACAAGGACCTCGGCAGAGCCGGGTCCAGCTGCGTGAGGGACATCTCCCTGCAGAGAGCGGTGACTGTCACTCACGGCTCCCCGCAGGGATCCTCCCCTCTCCGATCCTCCAGCTCTGACTGAAGGAACGGACGGGGGAGGTGGGCGGGCACAGCTGGCTCTGCCTCTAGAAAGACATAGCTGTGCTCACCACCATCTGTTCCTTCACTCAGCAATGGAGGAACGGAGAGGGGAGGGGAGAATCCCTGCGGGGAGCCTTGTCTGACAGTCACCGCTCTCTGCAGGGAGATGATCGGAAAGTGAGCGAGCGTCGGTATGCGTTCGCTCACCTCCCGATCGATAGAGCCGACCAGTGACAGCTTCATAACTATGAGGTTAGAGCCGACCGACTATATGATAAAAACGATATCAATGAAAAAACTGCAGAAATTAAGAAAATAAGCTTCATGAATTTGACCCTAAAATGTTGTCT
>NW_017312198.1:0-800 GCF_000935625.1 Nanorana parkeri
CACCGGGTTTCTTCCTTTTCAGGAGAGGGCAGTCTTCAGCGTAGTGGGATGCGGCCCCACATTACATGCAGAGGTTGTGGGTTCTTCTCCGCATTCTCTCCGTTTGGGAGAGAGGGCCGCGGATGGTTCCAATCTCCATAGGTTCTTCTGGTGGCAGAAGGACGCTCCTGGAGGGGGCATAGGTGGCTCCCGAGGTTCTCTCTGCCCTTCGCTCCCTTAGTCTCCTGTCTATGGAAATGCTGAGGCGGATGAGGGAGTCTAATGAGGCAGGCATCTCTGTGCGGGCTAATTCATCCTTGAGTGTCTCCGACAACCCCAGTCTAAATTGATTTTTGAGAGTGACGCTGTTCCATTCTGATTCTGTGGACCATCGCTTGAACTCCGCGATGTAGTCCTCAACTGGGCATTTACCCTGTTTTAAGGCACGTAGGGCGGATTCCGCAGAGATCTGTTTGCTAGGATCGTCATACAGCAGCGCCATGGCGCTGCAGAACTCTGGGAAGGAATGTAGTATAGGGTCTTCTTTTTCTAGGAAAGTATTAGCCCATGCACGGTGCTCGCCCCTTAGGTAAGAGATTGTTGTACATACTTTAATTTTATCAGATTTTATCAGAAAAATACGTTCTTGGCTTCATATCAAAAAGCAGTTTACATGCGTTGATAAATTCCCGATAACGCATCCTATCTCCCGAAAATGGATCTGGGGGACTGATTTTTGGCTCAGGGATGTCGTGAGGTTCAATTCGTCCTGCGGTGCCATCAGTAACACGATTCCTGAGCTCTCGGTTCTCTGCCTGCAC
>NW_017312198.1:2065-3048 GCF_000935625.1 Nanorana parkeri
CCCTGGCACGCGTTCCATAGGTTCGCCACCACTGTCCTAGATTGTTCACTTATCCTGCCTTCTACAAACTCTCCGCTCTTTTTTGAATAAACCTGCAAATCATAGCTAAGATAGTGATTGCCTGTTCGGGAACCAGATTCAGATTGGTTCCCGATCCTTGGTGGATTAGAACTGTCAGTAAAAGTGAGTCTGACAGACAGCAGCCCAGGCTGCTACCTGTGAAAGTGGGAATGTAGAGTAATGTTCTCTCAGCATGGGCCATTGTACAGGAGAATGCTCGGTAGAAGGGGTTAATTTTAACTAACCCTTAGAAAAATATTGTAAAAGCTTACTTTTGTAAGTTAAAATCATTGCACTATACATAGCACTGCAGCTTCCTCCTATAGTGGGGTTTAGACACTTTTATTAGGTGAGACTAAGGTTGCTGCTGTCTTGCTTTAAGGAGAAACTTCCACAGTGAAGATTTCAAATGCTAGTTGACAGTTACTGTTTTGGTATCTGGGCTACACTAAGGTGGGTGGGGGAGGATTTAAAAGACAACTTCAGTAAAAGTGAAGCCGTCCTTTAGAAATGTGTTCTTTTTTTAAATTAAATTAACTTAAATATTAAATATTGTTTACAAATATTTAGTAATTTCATATGCAAACAAGATGTAAAGCACTTGGTTAATTTTTCTCATGTTTCCCATGCTCCTGTTGAATAACACATATTTAGAGAGCTCAATAGTTCAAGCTGAAATGTATACATGTAACTAAGTCAGAGCAGTGATACACTCTGGGGGATGGCATAAATAGGAGGTTTAATTCAGAGAAGGAGTGTCTGAAAGTAAAGATCTTGCCATTTCCAAATAAATTTATACTAGTAAGCTCAATGGCTTAACAGGATTAACACCCATGAAAGAGTTTTTGTTGCCAGCAATGGAAAGCTTCCATCTTTTCTCTACTTAACTTAAAGGAGAACTATGAGGTGAGTGAAAATCACTC
>NW_017312198.1:4651-4963 GCF_000935625.1 Nanorana parkeri
GACTGCATGGATCGTGTGTATCATGATTGAACTATGGTTTGATTTGTGGGAGGTGGGGGGTGCAAATAAAAGACCTTGCCCACATCTTCTCATGCATACTGTATATAATTCTGATAGAAACACAATAAGTGATGAGATGACAGGGAAAGTAATTATGGTTAGATGAACATGGACTACCTTGGCTTTCTGTCATTAGAGATAATGCTATTTACTTACCTATACCGCATCCTGAGCTGATAACAGGTATTCTTCTGTATTTGTTAGTCCAGGTCTTAAAATTTCCACTCGCCTGCTCGCATTTTGCGAGTAAAA
>NW_017312199.1:0-315 GCF_000935625.1 Nanorana parkeri
CCCACCCATGATATAAGCTGGCCTTACCTTGAAGACTAATAATCCTTTCTTCATGATGCTACAATTACCAGTTTATTTATAGATTTAAAATGATTTTAGCCCATTCTGGCCACCATTGGATAGATTTTGTTTGTCCATGGCCTGTCACTGACCTGTGCAAATGTCCCAAATTAACCAATCTTAGAGTACCCATGGGTCAGTCAGAAGATATTTTTCATGGCCTTCAGTTGAGATTGGCTCCAAAGGTGTTACACAGTACACAAAATCATGCTTAAAAGGAGAACTATGAGATGAGTGATTCCACTCACCTCATAG
>NW_017312199.1:1879-2719 GCF_000935625.1 Nanorana parkeri
CTGAGTCAGTGACAGCCAGCAGCTGTGGTGGAGGAGGCTGGCAGCGAAGGAGGAGGAGGAGAAAGAGGCCAGGCACGTTGACTGTGGGGCCTGCCGGCGACCGAGGAGGAGGTGGGGCCTGGCGGTAAAGAAGGCTGACAGATGGCCTCAGCAGGGTCACTCTCAGGTGGGCTGTGAGGGATCTCAGGTGGGCTCTGCAAAGGGTGTGACTAGAAATCACAGGGCCCCATACACAATTTTGCTATGGGCCCCTGTGATTTCTAGTAACGTCTAGTAACGTCCCTGTAAACCAGCCTATGGACTGCGGCGGCTGTCTTAAGTGGGAAGAGTGTGCCTCATGACTGGGCCTGAGTGTTTGGTATTTGCATGCTACGGGCTAGAGCCTGAAAATAATGAAGTTGTAGTTCCCAGTCCTGACACATGAGGTAGCTGGCAACAAATTATCCAGGCCTCAAGCACACTATGTTGAAAAAACATGATTTCAGCTGCATTTGGAGCTCCTTTCCAAACTCACCTGAACATATGTCATGCTTTTCTATGACGGAATGTACACCTTGACATCCTGCGTTGTCTAGGCATATTCAGTCTAAAATCATTTACCAAAACTAGAAATGTCTGTGTCTCAGGTCCGTTTAGCCTGATATTATGCAACTAAACGCATATAAAGAAATAAGCTCCAAGCGCACCTGAACTCATGTTTTTTCCAACTTACTATGCATGAGGCTATGCATGCTCTTGTGTTTAAACACAGCTGACTAGGGTGCATGAGGCCAGGGGCATATCCAACACAAGGCCAACAAGGCATTTGCCTTGGGCGGCACTTTTCCAGGGGGGCAGCAA
>NW_017312199.1:4173-4926 GCF_000935625.1 Nanorana parkeri
TCCCGGGAATGGCGCCCTGGGGGTGATCAAGTAGCACTATGAGTTGGGACCCCACTATGTGAAAGGCACTCAGGCCAGAACACCACTTGCTTTTTCTGCACCATGATTCTTGGGCAGGGGATATTTTTTTCTACCAGGCCACAAGGCCTAGCCATTGTCTTGCCCATTGGCACTTATTTATTTTTCTCACTTTTGCATGTGCCCTTCACTTTTTATATTTGTGTTTAATCCACAACTGGAGGGTGTGGTTGTGGGTCTTCAGGCCTGCCCTGAAGTCTAGGGGGGATGGGCGGCCATTAGGTTCCCCTGAACTGTAGGTCTCCCATCGGGGGAGCCCCCAACCTACTATTTGGAGGTTGGCTTCGGCTGGCGTAAAGGAATAGGTCTGCCTGGCTTTGGCTTTAGCCTGGTGGACACGAGTGCTCTGCCCCTGTTAGAAGCCCTGCGCCCTGAGGGGTCAGGGAAAGTGCTCTATCTCTTCGGGAGGTGGACTATTTGATACACCCAAGTGCACTTTTTTGCGTGTGTTCAGTGCACTTTTTGTTCTCTATGGTGTTTGATTTTTGCGCACCCAATATAGGTGAAAAAAGATCACATTTTCCTACATGAGCTTTTATTGGTTTATAGGGCAAAAGCAACTTATCTTGTTGAGTTTCTACACTTGTCAACCCTTTCATTGACCTAAACGTACATCTACAAAGGTGTCCAGGTAGTTCTCACCTTAGGGAGGATGAAGCCTCTGAAGGTGACATC
>NW_017312200.1:0-633 GCF_000935625.1 Nanorana parkeri
TGATGACACCGTCCTGCCTAGTACCCCTCAGTCTACCCTACCACCAAGGCTGTAAAGTCAAAGTACAACCAGATCCCCTCCAGTCAAAGCCCAAAGGAGCCCAATGGACATCACACTCACACCATGTGTACAGACGCTGAAGGACACGGATCACTCTCCTCTGGTGACCGGATCTCCATGGACAGCACACGCACTCCCTGTGTACAGATAATGAAGGACACGGATCACTCTCCTCTGGTGACCGGATCTCCATGGACAGCAGACGCACACCCTGTGTACAGACACTGAAGGACACGGATCACTCTCCTCTGGTGACCGGATCTCCATTGACAGCACACCCACACCCTGTGTACAGATAATGAAGGACACGGATCACTCTCCTCTGGTGACCGGATCTCCATGGACAGCACACTCACACCATGTGTACAGATAATGAAGGACACGGATCACTCTCCTCTGGTGACCGGATCTCCATGGACAGCACACTCACACCATGTGTACAGACACTGAAGGACACGGATCACTCTCCTCTGGTGACCGGATCTCCATGGGCAGCACACTCACACCAGGTGTACAGATAATGAAGGACACAGATCACTCTCCTCTGGTGACCGCATCTCCATGGACAGCACA
>NW_017312200.1:1763-3042 GCF_000935625.1 Nanorana parkeri
CCGGATCTCCATGGACATCACACGCACACCCTGTGTACAGATAGGTTATGTCAAAGGTTATGGCGGTAATTACAGGACCGGCCAGACACCAAATAATAGGCCAAGGTGTTCCTAAGACACGGTCAGGCCCCACCCACTAGGAGAACCTCACCAGACCGGAGATGAGCATTCCTCTGCTCAGGTGACAAACATCTCACTTGGAGGGGCCACAGGCGGTGTTATGGAGGAGAGCTGCAACAAGACAATGGAGCTAGTCCAGGCGGTCCACGGATCCGTGTCCCGGGAAATCGCAGGACCTTCTATGGGGAACATTCTGTATCCTAAAGAGAGTATACGGGGCGAGAACGCAGAATGGGGCGGAGACTCCTCCATCAAAGAGGACCTGTCATATCTAAATCCGACGGAATGTGACCCATCTCGGGGTGTTCACCTCAAATGATCAACCTTCTCTTCTTCACCCCTCATGATTTGTGTCTGACCTCCGACCTCTGTGTGACCCCCATTTATTGATCTGTAGATGTGATTGTAGACAACCCCCCCCCCTTTCCCCAGACCGACCAATCAATCTCCACCACTGACCGACATCAAAGAGAACCGGTCACAATACAAACCACTGGATACATTATATATACCTCTCTGTGCACAGTATACATTATATATACCTCTCTGTGCACAGTATACATTATATATACCTCTCTGTGCACAGTATACATTATATATACCTCTCTGTGAACAGTATACATTATATATACATCTCTGTGCACAGTATACATTATATATATACCTCTCTGTGCACAGTATACATGATATATATACCTCTCTGTGCACAGTATACATTATATATACCTCTCTGTGCACAGTATACATTATATATATACCTCTCTGTGCACAGTATACATTATATATACCTCTATGTGCACAGTATACATTATATATACCTCTATGTGCACAGTATACATTATATATACCTCTATGTGCACAGTATACATTATATATACACCTCTCTGTGCACAGTATACATTATATATACCTCTCTGTAACAGTATACATTATATATACCTCTCTGTGCACAGTATACATTATATAGAGATAAAGTGATACAAACATGTAATGTGTATATATATATAATGTATTTAATATTCAGGATTCATATACATTGTATGCTGTGAGCAGATGAATTATATGTGGAGTATATGGATATATAATGTGTATATTGGGGTATATAGAAGGTATACAGCGTATATATTGTATATATTGGGGTATTTAGAAGGTATACAGT
>NW_017312201.1:0-1890 GCF_000935625.1 Nanorana parkeri
AAAAAAACAAAACATAGAGAAGGGATGGACAGCAGGGAAAAAGTAAGATAGTGTGAAATAAATAAACTAAACCATTTAACTGCTAGAAGTCAGTGTAAAGAATATTTTTCCTTTACTAGCTCAAGTAAGTACCAAAACAAACCACTGCCTACAAAGACCCAGAGGGCCACAAAATAAGTGCCAAAGGGCCGAATGGGCCCCCTAGGCCACAGGTTGGGCACCAGGGATCTAGGTATTTTTATTAGTACCTTCAAATTTGTAGTTCCTAGATGATGATGTAGGTTAAAAATGATTTGTTGTTCAGAGTATCCCAGCATGTCCTCATTGAAAGGGGAGGTTGGTTACACTTCTGCATCTGTTGTCAGGTTGTAAAGCTTCACCAGCTAAAAAAAGCTTTGCCAACAAGCAAAATAATTTTATACCTTTTTATTTTTATCTTAGATCAGTGCCAGAAAACGATTTCAGGAAATATCACCCACAAATTTACATCCTTCTCAGCATATCTTACCCGTCACATACAACTTGTATGCAACTGCAAGTGAAATGATAACAAGTTTCCTGTTTATTATGCTTTGGCTGCTGCTGATTGAATTCTCCTGCATTATAGGAAATACCGTTATTTTATCTTCAGATATGTATTTGGACCGGGCAAAAATATTCAAGGACTCTCTCTTATGTAACAACATCCACCATGCTTTGAAAAGAAACCTATACTGAGTCAGTATGAAGGATGTTGTTGTTGACCTTTTAATGTGAAAAAGCTGGTTTCCTGACTGCCATGCTGGTCCTGTGACTTTAATCCTTTCTGAGACACTGACCTAGAACATGTAAAAAGTTCAGGGCTTTCTGCTTTCATTGTGACTTTCTAATGTGCATGCTTGATCTGGGTGATTTAAGAATGTACTGAAGCCACAGACAGGCGAGCAACTGGTATTCTCAGAAAGGAGTCAACAAGGCCAGAATTTCTATTTCTTTTGGTACTGGTCTCTTTTAGAAGGGCATTGTATGCTTTCTGAAGATTTCTAACAAATGATTGTGTGGTTGTGACTAGCGTCTTGTAACAATGTGTGCTAATATTAACAAAAAAAAAAATTTGCTGCTATGTATAGCTTGTAATTATATGCACATGGGGCAGCATATTTGTTAATTATGTATGAAGTCTGTGCTTCCTGCTTAATAGCATTGCACATTATGTGTTGTAGTCTCTTACTTACTCTGAATGTTAGCTTAGAGCTAACCATGACTGGCCAGAAATCTCCTTGTCCTTGCTCATAGTGTTGGTATATTCTATTGCAGTGGTTGTCAACTTGCCAACTTTATGGTGCTTCAACTGCATACCTCTTGTCATCAGAGGTTCAGAGAGGGGGACAACCTGGAAAGGTGAAAAGTTTGTGTGGACAAATTGTGCTGAATATTGGGGTTGGCCTAAAGCAACATAAGTAGTTACAGTCTAAGCAATCTTCCAGTACACACTACACACATATGCCTAAGACGTTGTACCCACAAAAAACTCCTTAACTACCGTAACACAAGTGATAGATTCACAGACACATATCAAACTTAAAAAATAAAATAAAATATGAATAAAGAGATAACACGTTTTATGACCCTGACAGAAAACTTCACTATAATAGTTAACTACCTGCAACTGTTGAAACAATACACACGTTGGTGAGAAGTATGTAACGTACAACATAGTGCAGGGGTCAGGGGTATGCAATTTAGAGTGCAGCAGTCAGGACGAGGAAGAGAAATGGAAGAAGGAAGTGAGATAATAGCAGGGAGGGAAAGGGAGGCAAAGTTAATGTCTTCTGGTTTCAGTGTAATTAAAAATGGGTGTAAAGCCCTAAAGACTGAAGGTGCCCATACACTGCTCGATTCTCGTACGAG
>NW_017312201.1:2547-3038 GCF_000935625.1 Nanorana parkeri
GCCCCTGACCAAAGGGCCACACATAATATTCAGTGAATGTACTGTTACAGTAAGCTGTCAGAGACTGTGGACATTGTACAAGAGATGGTCAGAGACTGTGAACATTCTATAGGAGTTTTTGGAGACTGGGGACATGCTTTAGGAGACAGTCATACACTGGAGATCACAGCTATTGCAGCTTCTTTACAATTCAATGCTTAAAAAGGTTGAAAGGGGAACTTCACCCACCTGATGACGCGTGCCAGGTCCTGTCTCCTGCAGCCACTGTGTGTAGAAGCCAGAAAGCACTATGAGCGGGATACACATCAATCTCCATTCTCACAATTCTAGGTGAGAATGGAGGCAGGCTATAGCACAAATCAGTTTTTTGGTTTGCAAGGGTTACAATTGTGCAAAATCGCATTTTGGTGTGAAGGTTTGCTTTAAACCACATTTGATATTTCTTTCAGAAAGATCCATTATAAAGGTCAGAAGAAAAAACAACAAAAAAA
>NW_017312202.1:0-784 GCF_000935625.1 Nanorana parkeri
ACCTTAAAAATACATTTAAGTACCTTAACCATTAACAAAAAAGTATCTTATGTGTACATCATTTAACTGTATCCTCAATGTTATGAGCATGTCAAATGTTCCTATGCCTGTTGGAACCTCTCATCTCCATCTGGTGGTTGCCTCTTGTCACTGCACCTACCTCAATCTAGTCAGCTGCGGGCTGATCAGACTAATCAACCTGGCTACACACCCTTATTTAAGCATCACAAACCCAGGGCTCAGGGCTTGTGACAGTTCAATCTAGCTCAATCTAGTCCTGTCTATTCAAGTTTGTATTCTGCTCTTGTGTCCCAGTCTTGCCTTGTACTTATCTTGAAATGTAGTCTTATATCTTGCATTGTAGTCTTGTACCTTGTATAATAGCCCTTTCTTGATCCTCTATCATTATCTTGTGTCTTGCTATGTGTTCCTGTCTTGTATCTTGTGTTCTGTTTGTCTTGTACCTTGTCACCGGTCAGAACTACTTTCTTTGTTTCTGGGGGCTGCCTGCAACATTTTTAGCTAGAGTGTATAGTCTACGTCCTGGAGGAATCGGAGTATCGATAGGTGTATATTGCCTTATGGGAAAGGCAGATGCTAAAGGTGAAGCAACTAGCCACTATGCACTCTGACCAAGGTGTCTGCATTCGGTCCTGACACTTAAATCATCACTGACTTTGTGCTGACACTGTCCTTATTTTTTGAGGGTGGCTACTTTTGTTTCTCCATGGTCCCTGTGTGTCTTAAAGTAGCCACCGCTCCAAGCTCACTCCCATGATGAACT
>NW_017312202.1:1991-3037 GCF_000935625.1 Nanorana parkeri
AGCTAAAAGTGACAGGTGACTTCAAAACAACTAAAAATTAAATGAAAGACAAAAATGCTGCAAAGATTATACCAAAAAAGAATGAACAAAGGGGTTGATTATCCAAATAGCTAGAATTAGTATTAAAGTATAATTCCCTAACTGACCCAAAAGTGTCGCTTTACCTTTGCTTTCCCTCCTGTAACACCTTCCATTTCACTGATACTATGACACACACCACACGTTTATAGTGACTTGTGGCTTAAACAAAAGCCGCCTTATTGGCCCTTGTAAGCCTGCTGGCCATGGTTCAATGGCCCTGTAGTGTACTATGATTTTAACACTTACCTGGGTGAGCTAGATATAAATTCTCTGGGACTGCAGATCTCAGCCCTACATTATTCCCCTCCAACCCATGGTTGTGACAAACCAGAACCTCACTCCTAGTGGTCATGCTTATCCTGTTTAAAAGGGCAAACATGAAAGCTGTCTAACAAGAATCTATGCATGTCCCATGCCAAGCTCTGTACAGCATTAAGGCAAAGACTCTGCCCTGCCAGGACAAAAAGTATTGCAGACTGTTCTTTTGAAACTGGAAGTCCGCACTAGATACAGTATACTTAATGGACATTAAACAGCTATACAACACATGTACCTTGGTGAATGCGTAGCCCCATGTTTGACTTATGCCTGTGCTTTGATTGTCCAGCAATCAGCACTGGAAAACTGAATGCAATTAATAGCAACGCACGCAACCCCTGTTGCTCAGTCACTCTCATGCTATCTACATCCAGTGGTTGCATAGCTTGACTTGAAACTGATTAAATGTGCTTCACCTGTGCCCTGATGTTGTCAAAGACATAGATAAAGGGGCTTAGTGACACCATAAGTTGCATGATGTCGCTGGTAATAGCCAGCAGTTTTCCAATGCTGATGGCTAGACAACCAGAGCGCAGGCAGTTGTCAAACATGGTGCTATGCATTTCTCAAGGTACATGTGGTTTATGACTGTTTCATATTGATTGGTTAAAGTGACGCTAAACTCAGGAGTTAAACCTTAAAAATAC
>NW_017312203.1:0-3035 GCF_000935625.1 Nanorana parkeri
ATGGGGTGGTCATAATAATCTGGCCACTCAGTGTATGTTCTACACACCCAATACAAGTACATTGCTGCCATCTAGTGGTGAGTAGATCGTACTACTTAATCAATGATTGTGATAACAGAGATTTGTACCTTGTTGTACCGTGTTAGCCATCGATTAGTGCAGGCAGTTTGGAGATTCCTTAGATTCCTTCTTCAGGCTTTGTAAAGTACAAAACCTGAAGAAGGGATCTAAGGAATACTGAAGGCTGGCATCTCTAATAACTTCAGTTAGCCAGTAATGGGTATCACTTAAACACCTTTCTGCAGTGAGTTGTGATTATATCCTTTATTGGGATGTAGTGGGTGACTAGGGCCATGGGTAATATTGGTGTCTTAGTTACTTTTAATTAGTGCTTTCTGTAGGTCACATGTGCCCACTTTGAAGCCCAATCAGAGACATGTTATAGATCTAATAAGCATGCAGGCCTAATGTTTCACTACTGGAGGAAGCTGCAAAATGAAGGGTAAAGGATTACACTGCAGGAGCATTGAGGATAGCATGCTCGATGATAAACATGCTGGACCCTGCGCTTTAACCCCTATTAAGAACACAGACTGCAAGAAGTGTGCATGCTCTTCCCATGCTTGTGTGTTTTTTCGGTGGCTGGTCCCGTTTCCTTACACAATCCAAAAATATATTGCTGGGTTAGCTGGCTTCCACCCAAACAGGCTCTACCATGTCTTAGACCAGGAGACTTTGTTAATTCAGGGGCAGACAATGCTGTTGCATGTTCAGTGCTCTTGGCAAAACCCGTAGGAATAGTTCAGTGTCATATAAATGAGTAAAACATAAACTAAAAACACGTCTTCTTTGCTTTAAACCTAAAATTGCACTTCGCCATTAATTACATATCTTCTAAAATTGTAAAAAAAAATATTAAAAACGACATGTTATAAAAAATAAGCACTTTAGGAAAAAAAATATGCAAGGCAATGGCTTGATTTTCAGCCTTCGCACACCATAGAAAGGTCCCGTCGTGTGTCTAGTTTCCCCCCAAGGCAACGAGCCAAACTGAAACAGTCATGTGACACTACGGATACACTTCGAGCCCATAAAAGCATCAGGGAACAAGAGCAGCAAGAAGTACATTATTTTGTTGCCCTGTCTGACAAAATCAAATGAACTTCACACCAGAAATAGACATTAACAGACCCGCCGAAAATACTTTTTTGTTCAAAAAAAGGCAATTGTGGACATTTATATCCTGATTAGCAAATTAAAAACAAGTCTAAAACAGAACTGGAAGATACGAGTGAATACTGCGGTAAAATGATGAATAAAAAAAACAAATAAAACGAATGGAACCCATTGCGCTGGTCACCTCGGAATGTCAAGCAGGTGATAAAAAACAGCATTTTCTTTTTGTCTTTTAAGGCAGACGCGCATAAGTAACAAACACTTTAACATTAGATCGCTTTTGTGGTGTGAAAATATTTGCTCTTGATAATTTGCATATTAAAGCTACTTATTTTAGTACATTGCCTCATGCTTAAGTATTAATTCTTAAACCCCCCCCAAAAGCATAAAGCAATGTGAAATATACACATCCATGATATATTGATCCCCACACCCTAATAGTTAGTGTCTCTGTGGCTTTTCTCAAGTATAGTGTTTTTTTTTATATCTCTGATCAGATTTTGTGACATCACAAATGTAAACGGTGCTTTACAGACCTGCAGTACATACCAGATGTATATATAGGCTGCAGGGTATATGCTATAGCATCAGCCTGCTGTTTTACATAGTAAAGTGGCTGGTTGCAAGCTTGGATGAGCAAAGCCCCTCATGATGGCGTGACTCGGATGCGGAAGAGTCCCTGCTGAAGCTGCAGCCGGAAAAGGCGACAATTGGCGATGCGCAATGCAGCGCAGCCTGTCCGTCTGAGATCGGAGGGGAATAAAGGCTTGGTGTGATGCCAGGTACCCGTGCTCCTCTTGAACTCTCTCACATAGTCATAACTTGTACCTAACAAAGAAGGCAGAATAGTCACAAGACAATAAATCACACCATCGGGTGTTGTCACTTAAAGTACATACTGTATAAAGCCAACATTTCACAACTTAAATAGAGTGCAAGATGTTGTGTTTTATGTTTATTGCTGCCTGGGCCCCAAAAGGTGCGAATCGCCCTTTCCATCCATTCTTGCGAGCAGGAGAGACAGTGATGGGAACTCTAATATGCTACAGTAGTCCCTGGAACAGGAATAGAGGGGAGATCTTTCCATTGTGACACATATCCCTGTGACAAACTCTTCAATGGGGCATAGACCGTAAAAACCAAAACACAACAAAAGCATTAACTCTTTCCTGCTCTATCCCAAACCCCCCCAAAAAACACTTTCTCCCCCTCTGGTTGAATACTTTTTTATTTAGAGTTCAAGATAATAGAACTACAATATTATAAACCAAGAATGGCACAAAACGGTCAAGTACATATGTAAGGCTTTACCAGTCCGATTGCTGGCAATACAATCTCATTAACAGTTGTCATTGGGGTTGCACCAGAATTTCGGCGCCGAAACATATCGGTCGAAAATGGCCATCTTTCGGCTGAAATTGCAGTGCATCCCTAGTTTCTCTCCTTCCCACAGACACAGGGCAGCGTCCAGCGTGGAGTAGAGAAGCTGCCAGGAGGCCGAGCGGGTGGGGTAGGAGGCCGGGCTCTCCCTCACCGCCGACTCAACCTCCAGTGACAGCGAGTCAGGATGGAGAGCGGTACAAGCACCGGCACCCTCAGCCTCCTCTGACCAATCACGATGGGGAGCAGTGTGGGGACGGAGACAGTCGTACGCTGTCACAGGAGCCTGAGTTGGGGTGAGGGGGAGGGGGAGGAGTCATGTCAAAATAGACCAAACTCTCCTCCCTGCACCGCCGGCTCAGCCTCCTGTGACAGAGTCAGGATGGAGAGCGGGTACAGACAGTACTTGTAAATAACAGTGCTTGTAAATAACTGGACATAGTAACTCATACCATGTACCAGTTATGAATGAATAGGAA
>NW_017312204.1:0-1495 GCF_000935625.1 Nanorana parkeri
TATGCTGCACTAAACCCTTCATCCAAACTCTATATAATTGTTTTTGTTTTCTTGACAAGCCAGTAAAAGGTGTGCAAAAAAAATTACTTATGAGTTTATTCGATCACTTTTTCCACATGAATTAAGCATGGTTTTGTGTACAGTAATTGTAGGCAGGGCAGGGGGCTTGTCCTTTGCCTGCATACTTTGCATTGTAATATGTCCGTTTGGGATGTATGCTCCTTCTTTTCTCAATAGTAAAAAAAAGGCGAGGGCGGGTATTATCGGTGGAAAGCAAGAAGAAACCTTTTTAAAAGCAAGAGAACTGCAGATGTAGCAAATCTGATAATACAATCAAATCTCTGTTCAGCTACTGTATATACATCTGAGCTACTCACACTTAGTTTATGTTGCACAGTGCACAACTAAATTATAACCTGACACTTCTTTCTCACAACACCGCATCGGTAGTAACGGTCAGACTTCAGGTGACCTCTAATGTCTGACATTCAAGCTCAACTATCACACTAAGTACGGGAGCAAAAATACCTTTTTTCAGATATCAAAGAGGATAATTTGATCAGATTACAAAGGGGGTTATTCACTAAAGAGCCGGAGGTTCCAGCCGTAGCTTCGGCTGCCTCTGCCATTCGGTTCAGTCACAAACCTATTCACAATAGCCCGTACAGCAGCCAAAGGCTGCCAAACGGCTCAGCCAAGCAAAAGGCATATGCTTCGGCTCGGCTGAGCTGTAGTGAGACCCGAGGCGTGGAGAACAGTCGGCCGAAGCCGACCGATCGACACGCAAAAGACAACTGGGCGGAGCCAGCTGTGATCTCATGGCTTGTTTCGCCCCGGTGCAAATGGCATTAAACAATAACAACCAGTTGTTATTCATTGGCCGGGACCTGCTAGAAGACTCCAATAGGAAACAGTTGGGCGGAGCTAGCTGTCACCGCTAGCTCCACCCAAATAGTTTTTTTTCTTTAAAATATATATATTTTTTCAATTTTTTTCGTTTTTAAAATCATTTTGCAACTTTTTTTTTTCTTTTCATTCTTTTCATTTATTTTCTATTCTGCTCGGTACCTTGGTGGTACCGAGCAGAATAGCCGAGCCGAATGGCGTTGAGTCTGACTCCTTCTGCACTTCGGCTCAGCCGCACATGCTCTGCTGACCGAAGGCAGCCGATGTACGACTGACTTTAGCCGACGTACGGCTGAAATGAGCCGTACAAGACTGAGGTGAATAGCCGAACATCGTTGAGCTCACTTCACTGCGGCTGGTTTATTCAATCGGCTGCATTCGGCAGCTTTGTGAAAAACCCCCAAAGTGTGAGTCCAGTTTTGCTGCTATTAGTTTTGCTCATCTATTTTCCCCACTAGGGGGATACAAGCCTTAGTTAGCAATGGCATGATCTAAATATTCATTTAATTTCATTATTCAATGTCTTTTATTATATTGTAAAATGTATCATATATAAAAAAAAGACATTGAATAATGAAATTAATATTTA
>NW_017312204.1:2445-3033 GCF_000935625.1 Nanorana parkeri
CCGCCGATACCGATGCTTGTATCCGTATCGGTGCATCCCTACAGAATACCACCAGCTATAGAGGACAATACATCCCAGCAATACATTATTAAGCAATGCAGAATATCACGAGCCATAGAAGACTACAAATCCCACCAATCAATTTTACAGCAATGCAGAATAATACCATCAGCTATAGAGGACTACAAATCTCAGCAATACATTATACAGCAATGCAGAATACCATAAGCTATAGAGGACAATAAATCCCAGCAATACATTATATAGCAATGTAGAACAATACCATCAGCTATTGAGAACTACAAATCGCAGCAATATATTATACAGTGATGCAGAATAATACCATCAGTTTTTGAGAACTACATTACCAGCAATACATTATACGGCAATGCAGAATAATACCATCAGCTATAGAGGACTACAAATTCCAGCAATACATTATACAGCAATGCAGAATAATAGTATATGAATTTGCTACATACTCACTGCTGCCGCCATGTTCTGGGGTGGCAGCCTGATGTCTCGGGCAGAGGGTCTAAGGAGTGGAGTGGAATGTCTCAGGATGGGTGCAGAAGGTCTCAGGAGGGG
>NW_017312204.1:3151-3387 GCF_000935625.1 Nanorana parkeri
TGGAATGCCACTCAATCACGGCCCCGTGCCTTTTCTCTTACTCCATTTATTCATTAAAAAAACAACCAACCTATCATACCCACTCCTTCATCCATTCCCCTCCACCTCCTCTCCTAAATCCAAACTCATTCCCTCCCCCCAAAAAAATAAAATAAAAATAAAGATTTTGTACAAGAAAGGGAAAATAGGAAAGCTGCTATTCCTCATGTTCTTATAAGTATTGTTGGATCTCTGTT
>NW_017312205.1:0-3033 GCF_000935625.1 Nanorana parkeri
ATTGCGAGGGGGCGAGTGGAAATTTTGAGCCCTGCCATACATGTAAGATCCCGGTATTTGTTTGCATATATGCTAAGTGCTTTCCTCAAAACATATACATTTTCTTATTACTTAGTGTCGCAACACTAATGTATTCATATATAGGCACTTTCTCAACAAATCAAATAAAGTTGTGCACAGGTTGTAGTGAATTCTCACCACATTGTGGCTGCTCTAGAATCAGAAACCACCTAAATACAAAATTTAAATACATACTGTATATGGGAAATGTTTACCTGCTAATGTATTTTCACTTTTGCCCAACCACTCCTGAAACTTTGGTTAAGATCATGTTATCAGTCTGCTGCAGGCAGAAGGAAGAATATCCTTAGTCTCATCTTCCTCAGTGTTTAGACTTCAACATTGTAATTTTGTCACAAGTCACATGTAGTTAGATGAGATGGTTGATCTCTGAAAGGTTTTTGATAAGGCAAAATCTGCACGTGCACCAGAATTTACATGATTTCATTATCTCTGACCCTCGGTAATGCCTGAACAAAGATAGTTCCTTATATACTTCTTATATGTAGATCCTTTTAAAGAGCAAAGTAGATGAAGGCTTTATTAGGGGGGTATTGACATATTGATACCCCCATATTGATAAATACCTGGTGGTGTAACACTTACATTATTTTGCATTATTGGTGCACATGAAAATGTATCTTAAATGCTAGGCCCTGTATATAACACACGCAGTCCACACTTAACAGTCTGTAGTTCATTCTGCCCAGTAACAAGTGAGAAATAGAAAATTAGATTTTTTTTGGGAAATACCAGGTTCACTATATCTGCTTCAAGCAACAGGGGAGAGAACACTCCATTTAATTCAAAATTATATTGCAACAGTCTAGGCAGCTTTTTATGCAGGTGATCTTCTAACTGGAGAAGCACTATTATGCAATGCATCTATACAATGTCTCCAGTGGTATAACTTATTTCATATTGTTGTACTCTCATGTTTACAAACTACATACATTTTCCTCTTCTGAAGCAGTACTTAAAACAACATGACAAACAACAAAGGTATGTTTTGTAAGTGTTCTTATTTCCATCAGTACCAAGATAATTTGTTCTTACCTGCCACTGGTTCATCAGTTTCCGAACACTCTGTGTGTCTTCTAAAAGTCCTTCTTTGTGTTTTGCATCTTGTAGGACATTAGTTGTAGTCTCTGCTTCTGTGAGCCAGGCAAGAAACTTTTCCAAATCCAAGTAAAACTGCTGCAATAGTCGTAAAGCTGCCTCAAGAGCACCATCACGGTCACTAACCCTGAAAGGTATAACAAAGTATAATTCAAAAAACAAAACAAGAAAACAGGGCTACAATGCTTCATAAGTCTGGAGTAACCAGGTAACTATCTAAATTCACTAAAACAATAATAAGGTCGAGAGAATCTAGGGGAGGGAGAGCTAAACCCAAAACTTTGCAAAAAAACTTTATTGTTCACAAAGCAAATTCATTAAAATCAATCCTAAAACCATTTAAGAGCACTAAATCCTGCATCAATAATCTGGATCTTAAAAAGGTTGCAAATATAGATTAAAACATAGATCATATACATATCATAAGAAGCGGCTGTGTCAGGAACTGTATACTGACCATCCTACTATAGAAAAAAATCAGTTTACAACTCCAGGTCTCCTGTCTAGAAACTGTAAACTGAGCAGGTGGAACTAGCTATAAGACATAATTTTTCAGTTTGCACTTACTTATTTTGATCAGCAGATGTATTTGGAGAATTGCAAATGACACAAGCACATGTATAGCAAAGATGTGCAATAAAATATTACAATCAATGATAAATAAGCTTTTATTGGCTTTGAGGAGATAATTTCTCCATTGCTGATCTATGCCAGGCTGATATGGACAATACTGCAGCTAGTATACCTAGTTTTTGTCAAACTCAACAGATTCATAATTGTGGATCATAAGGCCCAAAATTATTATAAAATGCCCTTTTATTTGCTACTCTCACAGAGTAGCTTTCATTTATTTTAGATTTTCTCCTACAGCTTTGTAGTCGTCATATAGTAAGTATATATGGGGAGAGGGGCTAAGTGGATCTTTTATTCTGCCCTGCATGTGTAAAGGACAGGGTTATGCAAACATGCAGGAGACAATTTTTGGTAAAATCACAAATAGTCAGTTTATGAATGATTGCCAGCCTTTTGATTTCTAACAAACATTGACCATGTGAAATCTCAGTAAACTGAAAATCACATGTTTGTAAAACGCTTATCTATTTAATTACATAAATATAAGTGTATTGAATATTACAATTGTCATTTCACTATATTTTGCTATTTGATAAGCCATACATCAAAAAATAGACTGCAAATCTTAATTAAATCACTTAGCTACAATGTAAATTCCTGGATTACATATTGAGTTAAATGTGATTAAAAGCGATTATCTAGATAATTGGATTTCAAAGGCACTAATTTCTCTTGCATTTAATAACAGAAGAAATGACAGAATATCTTCAAAACCAAATACTGTGAAAAACAGATAACTTTACAGAGCAATGTATTGTGACACACAGTGGATATAAATGCTCTTATAGAACATATAGGCAGTTTCTTAGGAGTCTACTGCCTGAACCATTTTACTTAAGTGGCTCACTATTTTTTTTATGAGATTGTACAATTTCTTTTTTTTATGTGGTAGGAAAAATTAGATAATTGTTCTATTCAACACAGCCATTTTACCTTCCACAGGCCGCTCCAAGAACATAATGATAGAGAATCAAGTAAACTAAATTGCAATGAACATAATTTTAGTGTTTCAAATAAATGTGCAGTTTTCTGATGCTAATGTTTTTCTATGTCAGTTTGCCTTGGATGATTTTAAACTGGTCATTTGGAAACAAATGCTATTCTTCATGGAGTAATGCATTTTTATTATTGATTGTTTATCTGCTGGTTTTCAATTGACACAATATTTGTTATACACAACCCCAGAAACACATTTAAACCCAACAGACCGATGTGAACATA
>NW_017312206.1:0-1616 GCF_000935625.1 Nanorana parkeri
ATGAAAAAAAAAAGGCCTCAGTCATGAAGGGGTTAAAGTATCAGCCACAGCCAACATGTTTCAGGGCAAGGCTATTTACACTGCCCTAATTCAGTCTCAGTGCAGGGTTTCTATGATATTTAATCCTGATTTCTTTACAATTGGCTGTATGGCTGGTGGGAGGGGGGTCCTTTCCCCCAAAAAGCAGTGATTGTATCCTATACTCCTAACCAATAAATGTTCTAAATGAATTTAAAGTTGGACATTTGAACTAGTCACTCCTAGCAAATATCCAGAAATAGTTTCAGTCAGTTTACTAAACTTGCTAGTATAGGGAACAAATAAAAAATAATACCGGTATATATGGGTCACAAAGGTGATGCAACAGTCCCTTTACAATATCTAATTACTCATAACAATGCATTTGGTCATTAAGAATGTTTTTTCTTTTAACTTTTAGAAATCCAAGCACTGACCACCCTGGTCTTTGAAAAGAGGACGGACACTAAATATGCAAAATTGCTAGCGCACTTTCCAGCTTTGCCGGAAATCACCGTCTGTGCTTATATCCAATGGGGCAACTCAAATAAAGAGTTTGCAACAGTCTTTTCTTATGCGGTATTTAACTTCAGTAATGAGTTTCAACTGCGAGGATTGAAGGATGATGATGGATTTGTCAGATTTGCTATCATAGTTCATGGACAACATTCAGGATACTCACAAATGTTTCCCAATGATGGAGAATGGCATCATTTCTGTATAACTTGGCAAAAATGGAATGGTACCATGTGCCTTTATGCAGATGGGAAGTGGAAAATCTGCTCTAAACTTTCTGCATCAGAGGATATTATGAAAGGTGGTATTTTTATTATTGGACAAGATCAGGATTCCTATGGAGGGACATTTAAGGAGACGGAATCCTTTAGTGGTAATATCACAGATTGTAATGTCTGGGCAAATGTATTAAGTGAAGAACAAATAGAAAAGGTTTCCCTGGGTAGAAAAGAAGAAAAAAACATCATATTTGGTTGGAGGACCAACCAGTTGGAAGTTGAGCCTTCTCTAAAAACAATGAAGATAGAATCTGTATGTACAGGTAAGAAATAGACCACATCACGTAAAAATAACAATAAGATGGAATATGATAACTTTTGTTTAGGAATTTTTGCACATTCTTTAGTTCGGATTATAGATGGTCCAACTTTTAAAAAGCGAGTATGTTAGCTACATTTGAGAGTTGCATGTTTATAGCAGTCATTCATATCTAACAGCACTGAAGTACCTAGGACACTATGGGGTCTACTCCAGGTACAATCTCTGTGGGTCACACTATAAGGCTGAGCACAGGTGGTCAGAGACAGCAACACACACCCCGCACATTACCGCCAAACAAATTACTGCCATGTGGCAGTCCCTGCAAACCTGTAAGTTGTGTTGTTCTGCAGTAACACCTGTATCGCAGTAAAGTGTCTTAAGTACAGTTCTTAGATGCAGAGCACCACAAGGTGGAAGAATGCTCTTCCAGACTCCTCCTCAGCTTTAAAGTGTCACATAACCAGGGATGTGGAATTCCTATCGCCCGACACCTTTTCACCTTTTTTTTCTACATTTAGCCCTTCTTTGGGCAAGCAGGGCTA
>NW_017312207.1:0-1928 GCF_000935625.1 Nanorana parkeri
TGCCATGGTACATGAGACTTCTGCCATGTTACCCGAGACTTGGGTTGAACTTAGTGGACATGGGACTAATAGACTGCTCTGATGTTCCTGCAGAGGGTTAGAAGAGACTGCCGGAGACTGCAGCCATGTTACAAGCCGTATTACTCCCTTCAGCTATCCTGCGAGTGAGACTCCCTCCCCTTCACAAACCACGTTACTTCCTATACAAACCCTCCCGTGGTCCTCTCCAAAATGGCTGCTGGAGCCCATTAGTGCAGACGCTTCCTTCTATGCTATAGCTGCGTTCACCCATCTACAATGCATCTAGCCTGTGATTGGTGGAGGGGGTGTGTCTGGGATTACACTCAGCAATCAAGCTTGCGTGTGCCGAATCTGTTTGCCTGAAGCTGGCCACGGGCGCCCCAAGCCTTCGCCCCATCCCAAGCCTTCGCCCCCTTCCGACCTGCAGAAGAATAAAGGTGTCAGGGTGCTGCCCTGGAGCGACCTGGCCGCAGGACTCCCCTGCAGGGCTCTGGGAGCGGTGACGCTGCCCTCGCCTCTCAGGGTGCCGGACGCAGGACAAGTTCCGGCCACGGCACGGGAAGCGGTCCCGCAAGGGGATCGGCAGTCTGGCAGTTCTTCTCCACACCGCCGGAAGATGTGTCTATGGCCGTATGCAACCTGTGTGAGCAGAGGCTGAGCCGCAGGGCGCCCGGGGACCCATTTGGGAACTTCGGCTCGTGTACAGCACATGCGACGCCATCATACCATCCTATGGGAGATGCGCGGTGGCCAACAACGCCGAGCCATTCCTCCTCCTCCTCATCACTCCAGTTTCCAATCCAAGATCCAGGGAGCATCATCGTCATGTGCAGCTACTGCTGCCACGCACAGTGCCCGGTCTTCTTCTGGGCAGGAAGCCTCCGTTGTCTGTTGCAGCGATGATGAAGAAGAGTCCGCCGGTACCAAAATGAAGTCGGACCACAGTGGCTCTTCCGCTATGCGCGGTCAGTCCCACCAGCAGCACGAGCCTGACCCTTCTTCCCCTCCCTACGGTCACCAGCCATCCATGGTGGAGTGTCAGGAACGGAAGTAGACACACGCAGCCGATCATCCACTTGTACGACGGATCGACGCTCACCTGGCCAGGCTGCTGGTGGTGCGGTCGCTGCCGTACCAGCTAGTGGACTCCAGCTCCTTTCAGAAGCTGATGGAGTGTGCTCAGCCACGATGGAAGCTACCAAGTAGCCACTACTTCTCTAACAAGGCTACCCCCGCACTCTACGCTCACGTCACTAAGAACATAGCGCATTCCCTGGATTTCTCCCTCGGTAGCTCAGTGCACACCACGGCTGAGCAGCCGCCACACCCGGGAACAGTACTTGGCATTCACGGCGCACTGGGTCAACCTAGTAAGTGGCAGCGACGATGCATCGGGCTCCCAGTGGCAGGAAGTAGAGCTGGTAACACCGCCGCGAATGGCCAGGTCAGACTCTGAGGCAAGACGTTTGTCCCTCCCCGCCGTGTCTTCTTCTCAGGAGCAATCCCGATCCCCGACAGCACAACAGCCAACCAATGCATGTCTTCCCCCCCCTATAATACATGGAAGGTGAGGCGATGCCAGGCCATACTGCACCTCATGAGCCTTGGGGACAGAAGCCACACAGGAGCCGAGCTCCAGGCGTGCATCAACCAAGAAACTGCTCGCTGGTTTTCACCCCCGCCTTCTCCGCGTGGGCAACGTGGTCAGTGACAACTCTAAGAGCGTAGTTACCGCACTGCGCTTAGGGAAGCTGAGAAATGCCCCCCAGCTCCACTCACATCCTACATTCAGCGGTGCATTCCTTTCTAACCAATTATCCAGGTTTGGAAAAGGTCTTGGCAGTGGCGTAACAATCACCATAGCGACCCAGGCGGCCGCTATGGGGCCCGAGGCACGGCGGGGTCCG
>NW_017312207.1:2097-3031 GCF_000935625.1 Nanorana parkeri
GGCGATCGAGGAGGCGGAGCCCAGTGACGGAGGAGTCGATCGTGGAGGAGAAGGAGGCGGACAGAGGATTAGGGCTGACAGGTAAAAGGGCTTGACCGCCCGCCTGAGACCCTGCAGAGCCCACCATAGAGCGTCTATGGTGGGCTCTGCAGGGTCACCCTCAAGTGGGCTGTTTGGGTTATCAGGTGGGTGTAACTAGAAATCACAGGGCCCCCAAAATTTTGCTATGGGGCCTTGTGATTTCTAATTACGCCCCTGGGTCTTGGCCACGGCCAGGAGAGTGTGCTCCCATTTCAGCAGATCTCACGCCGCTAGAAACGCTCTCTCAGACCTGCGGAGAGGGAACGGCCTCCCGTCTCACCAGCTGCTCTGCGACGTCCCCATGCAATGGAATTCCACCCTGCAGATGCTGGACCGACTCTACCAGCAACGGAAAGCAATAGACGCCCACAGGGTTCACCGCGGCACTAAGGCAGTGGATGCGCGCTTCTTCCAACCCGCCCACTGGCAGCTGGTCAGAGATGTGCGTCACCTTCTGAAGCCCTTCGGAAGAAGCCACCAGGTTCGTCGGTCGGGAGAACTGCGGCGTGAATGATGTCATCCCGCTCAGCTTCATACTGGAGGAAGCGCTGACACTAATGCAGCAAGGTGAAGATGAAGAAGAAGAAGATCAGAGTCTAAGTAGCCTAAGGGACCCTACGCAGGAGAAGATGAAGGAGGAAGAGGAAGGACAACATTTCATACATTGGGAGGAGGAAGAGGAAGGACAACATTTCATACATTGGGAGGAGGAAGAGGAAGGACAACATTTCATACATTGGAAGGAGGAAGAGGAAGGACAACATTTCATACATTGGGAGGAGGAAGAGGAAGGACAACATTTCATACAAATTGAAGGAGGAAGAGGAAGGACAACATTTCATACATTGGAAGG
>NW_017312208.1:0-929 GCF_000935625.1 Nanorana parkeri
TGTTGCTTCCTCACCATGCAACTGTGAGGCCAGGGCTACATTACTCGTGCCTCTCTCATTCAGGAAGTGGAAAAATAATAATTGTAAAAAGAAGCAAAATGTGTTTTTAACTAATAATTGTAAGATGATCTCATATCAGCATATAGAGCTGCATGTTGATGTGATTTTTAGTAAAAGGGGGTAAAGATCAACTTTAACATTTCTTTCATTGGAAGGGAAGAGGTGAAACTGTCACTTGGTTTTGTCCAGATATCTCATTTTAATGTGACTTTTCTGTAAGGGCTGTGCTAACTGTAACTCGGGAAAAGTCTTGTTCATGTAGCAGAGCTGCACCCTAGTCTGTGTTGGTGGTATACTGTTACACATTATAGCCTGGCTTCCATTCTACATGTTTATATCTGCTCGGTTGTCCTTGCTGCCCGCTAGAGGTTTGCCAAGAGGAAACTGATCTGGCTGCTTTTAGGACTGTAGTCTGTGTGGCAATAAAGAGGCAGTTCAGGTCAACATCACCCTGACACTGCAAAACCAACCTTCTTTTACTCTTCTTTTACCTGCTATTACCTGCTTTGTGTCAAACAGAGTTATTCACAAAAGGGTGAAGAGTTTGGAGGAGGCAGAAGAAGGGAACAATCTAGGACAACATAGCTGATTTGGAAACATTCTCCAATTCAGCTCACTTTCCAGTTCAGCTATGTTGTCCTAGATTGTTCCCTTCTCCTCCCTTCTCCAAACTCTTCACCCTTTTGTGAATAACCCTCAAAGACTACTCAGTTCATTCTGACAAAAGTGAATCTTAGTGCATAAAAGTCAGATTTTATATCCTATAAATCCAGCTCTTCTGTTCCTGATGTTCCCGGGGAGTCCACAGGAGCAGCATTAATCAAGGACAATATACAGGCGGTCCCCGGGTTACATACAAGTTAGGGACT
>NW_017312208.1:2067-3029 GCF_000935625.1 Nanorana parkeri
GTGTGCGCAAATAGTAAGAAAATGCTCCGGACAGCACGTGGTTAATCATAGTGGGGTACTCTTGTTTTGAAAATGCAGTATAGTGACTTTGTTACAAAGCAGAGTTTTAACTTTATCCACAATCATGTTCACATTTGAGCGTTTTGTCGCTTGTAGCAAAACGCCCGTCGCTGGAAAAAAAGTTCTTTTTGGCAGATTCTGCGCTTCATGGCCCTAAAGACTTCAATGGGAATGCTCAGAAATCCACGTTTGCTGCGTTTTTGCACATTTCTACACGCGTTTTATGCGCATTTGCCAATTCATATCAATGTGTCACAACCTGTTCACGCAAAATGCATGACATTATGTATGTAAAAATACTGTACACGCTCAGGTGTGAATGAGGGCTTAGACAGGAAGTGTGTTACTGGCCGGATCTCCAGGTGAAAATAAAGGAGGAAAAACTAAATACAGGAAAATAATGCAGCCACCACATCTAAGGACTGATAAACTACAATATATCAAATTTTACTTTTGCGGTTTAGAAACACATGTATCTATCATTTTAATTGGCTGTATGAAAGACAGTCTTTGTTCTTCTAACATCTGCCATATAATGACTGGATAACTTTATACGTTTGTTTTTGTTGACTGATTTGAATATGCCGTTGAAATCGGCTGCGAGATACAGAGCATATTTGTTCTGCTTTCCATACGGTGTCAGAGTTTGGCTGAGTTCACAGGATTGGTTAGATCATTCCACTTCTGTTGCTGAGGAGGTTATTTTAGTACCTCTCTGCTTTAGTCTTCTTTTCTTTGAGTTTTAGGCAGGCAGCCAACACGGTTAGGCCTCAGGCCATGGGGACGGATCTATGTGCTTGCATGAGCCCTCTGTTACCAATTTTTTTTTTTTACTTTTTAAGCTATTTTTCTCCTTTCCCCTGCAAGGCTCACACGATTCAAAGAAAAGGAAGGGACATTTG
>NW_017312209.1:0-359 GCF_000935625.1 Nanorana parkeri
TCTCTTCTCTGCATGTCTCTGTGCTCTCTCTATAAATCATTCCAACTCGTTCCTGGCGTACCCCGGCAGCTCCTCCTCGGGGGAAATCATTGTGTACGATGCCAACATGCTGGTGAGTGCTTGCAGTAAGAAAGTCATGTGACCTGCTTATCATTCTGCTGGGATATTCCTCTTCCACAGAGCTTGCACTCTAATGGGGAGACAGACAGCAGTGATGGTCCTATAGAAGTCCTGAGCTCCGCCCCCTGTAGCTCTCTGTGTCTCGGGGTAACGTCACTGATGTCAGGGAATGCCCACTGTGACTCCTCCCACATTGCCCCATTCTTAGCAGCCTATTTATGTTTCATTGTTTTTCCACT
>NW_017312209.1:1913-2215 GCF_000935625.1 Nanorana parkeri
CTACAGGGGACTGTGATCCGCGTCTTCTCCACCCCCGAGGGGCAGAAGCTGTACGAGTTCCGCAGAGGGATGAAGAGGTCAGAGCCTTGCTCCACCCCCTTCTACTATGCTCCGCCTACACTGCCACTGCTCCACCCCTTCTACTATACTCTGCCTACACTGCCACTGCTCCACCCCTTCTACTATACTCCACCCCCTTCTACTATACTCCATTCCCTTCTACTATACTCCACCCCCTTCTACTATACTCCGCCTACACTGCCACTGCTCCACCCCTTCTACTATTCTCCGCCTACACTGCC
>NW_017312210.1:0-354 GCF_000935625.1 Nanorana parkeri
TGTCTGCAGGATCATACTTTATGGCAAGATTTATTGCAAAGAACACCTTGTGCACTAGGCAGAAGACCCGGGCCACATGCCTTTGGTTCCATGGTCTAGCAATGCCGGTACATCTTCTGCAAGTGCAGAAAAAATCCAGATCCAGATAGAAATCTAGGAACCTTGTAACATCTGTTCTGATCTCAAACAATGTTATCAGCTTTCCGAATTATCTTCTGTGAGCTGCACAATGCCTCCTACCTATGTAATAGAAATTAGGATGTGTCTGTAGTGCAAATCAGAAAAGCATGCTAGGAACAGGTGTGTGTTACTTGTAGAATCACCAGGTAAAAATAAAGTGGGGAAAACCTTAAA